>NW_015113720.1:0-13562 GCF_001443285.1 Poecilia latipinna | reverse complement strand
GTGTTTGTTAAATAGGGGTCAAAAAAAAAATCCTTTCTTTTTTTGGGAAGCGGTGTTTTTTTTTTTTTTTTTTTTTTTTGGTTTCTGTGCTGACCACAACTTTAATAAATGTTTATGCATGGAAAATCACAGTGACGCTAAACATTAATCCTAAACATCTGCAGCTTTCACATGCGTGGGCACTGGGGTATGAATAAACATAAAAGTTTCTCTGCTTGTTGTGCCCTATTCCTTTTCTCTCTGTGTTAGTGTGATGTGAGACAGCTTCCCTGATTTCATTAAGAGCAAAAATAAAATAGAATAAAAAAAATGCCTCTTGTGGCTCCCACTGCCAAAACGAATTGAAAACTGATTTTATTTAACATTATGCTGTGAGATTGGATATTACTTTAATTCATAAAAGGCAGAAAAGCCAAGTAGCAGAGCTGCACAGCCTTTAGTGGTTTTCAAATAGACCATTTTTATTGAATGACCCATTAAGATTCTTCTTTTTTTTCTTCCCCCCCCCAATGCAGTTTCTTCCCTCAAGCTCAAGCATGGGCTTTATTATGCGAGCAGGACAAGATACCCTATTACATTAGCATAATACCTGGACAGAGCAGAAACGTTTTAATTATAACGAGGGTACAGCTTTGCAATTGATAGCTAATGATATTATAATGGACAAACAGTCTTTAAGACATTTGGACCTCATTTTCACTTACTGAGTAAACAGGTTTAACAATTAATGAGCAGTAAGGAGTGCATGTCAAGTTTGGAAAAGGTCATTTTAATTGTATCTTGGGGGAAAAAGCGAATAAATAAGCTCTGTGCTCGGATGATCCCTCCATCCAGTGCGGGTGGTGGGAGACAGGAGAACTCTGACTTAAAAATCACTGGCTGTGTTTCCTTTGACCTTAAAACTACACAAATTGCAATCACAAAAATAAATGCGCTTAATGGAAACATGGCAACTTAGAAAAAGCTCATGCTTTTCAACAAAATGTTGGGGGTTTTTTGCGCCAGTACTTGTGTACTTCGTAAAACAACTACGGGATGCTACTGCTGGCGACATCAAGTGGCAGGAGGAGGATGGTGCGGCACGATTTTTAATGACCTATCACGCAAACAAACTTTGCCACGCGTGATTTTAATTGAGTTTGTTATTTAATGAAAAAACAGCAATAACCAAACATTTTGGGTATTGACAGAGTTTTGCATACATTCGTCATGGCATCGTGGATACTGTGGGAAAATCATCCCAACAAACTCAATCAGTGTTTACATCCCTGCCAAGATGTGCACATCCTTGTTGTTTGCGCTGCTGTTTTTCTCAGCTTGTAAATGTTATCCAAAAATATGCGTGCACATCTTGTGCATTTTTCTTTATTTAACTTAACCTCAGTTGAACACTTCCTTTGATCTGAGTGTGTTATTTTAAGAAACTCTACATAATTATTTTTCATACATTTTTTAATTTGGTCTTACTGTAAAGCCTCTTATCTTATTTTTATATATTTTATCTTTGTGTATGAATATGTATGCTTCCACCTAACCTTAATTTTCTGCTGGGACACAAGAATTTCCCCACTGTGGGACAATAAATTAATGAATAATAAATAAATAAATAAATAAATGTCTTGATCTGGGACCTGAGTACAAATTTCATACCCCAAACTGTCAAGGTGGTATGACAATTGAATCCTTGAATAATATTTCTATTCTATTATTTCCTGTCCTATTTTAAATAAGACAGAATCCAAATAAATAAACAAATCTCAGGATAGGTGCCATAATAAAATGCTACATATGTAATATGTCCGGTCCTTAAACTTCCATGCTGGTAAATATTGCATGTAGAAGTGTTATTACTGCTATTATTAAAGCTTTCGGGCGAAAGCAGTTCAGCCACGGTATGGCAGGTCACGTAAACTCATGGAACGGAGTCGGCAGAGGTCACCGACTTTCTTCAGATTAGCTCAGGACTGTATAGTGTGCAGAAAGCTTCACTTTGTCCATCTAAGGTTTCTCCCACTGAACACGATTTCTCCGGTTGGATTTCAACAGAGCAAATCACTGCTGACTTTCTGCACCGTTCTACAACTGAAGTCTGTCTGTATTTCTAGTGATGGCAGCGGAGGAAGTGAATGAAGCCATTCTTCCAAACATTGAATTGACATCAACAGTCATCTTGTTTGGCCCGTGCATCTCTGTTCACACCGGGCGAAGCGCAGGCACAGTCAGGCAAGCTTCATAGCGTCAAACGTACACATTACATATGTCACAGGCTAACGCCAGCAATTGGGTAAAAATGATAACTTCAACAGAGTCCATGCCTCCAGCAACCAAACGATTCTCAATAGCCGAGGGTCCAGACCCTGTATTCCACAGGTATAGTAGAGACAGATGGATTATTCAACATTTATTCAAAACTGAATGCTTTCTTACAAAAAAATAAATAAAAATAAGACAAAACAGGAAACCAATTTGTGGGAATGCATAAAGAAAACAAAAAAATGTTGGTTTTTGGCACAGGAAACATTTTTGCAAATCCTGAATGACTCTACAGGTCAAATAATGTGGTCTTTCTCTTATATCTCAAGGTGATGCAGTTCTTGCAGCAAATTTTAAGAAACAGCCTCAAAGGATAACTGCTTTAAAAAACAACAACAATAAAAACCCACCGTTAGATATAAAAAGGCTGTTAAAGGAGATGTGAAGGAGGGGGATTTGCAGCATCTACAGCAGATTAAGACTCTGCATTTATGCATCAGCCTTGGACACATTTTGCTTCCATAGTACTTCAGTTTTGTGAAATATTCAAGTTCAACCTCACACCTTGCTCCTCTGTTTCACACGTTTGTGCTAAAGGTCAATTAATATTCAGGAACTGGACTTTGTTGACTCGTTTCTTTCAGGAGTATTTATCCTCAAACCACGTGGAGAAGCCGGCAAACATTCAGAAGGAGTTCAAGTCTGATAAAAACAAAATGAATCTGTGGTGGGAAACTAAAACTGCACCCTAAACGCGCCATCCCCACGGGAAAAAGCAGTGATAAAGCAATTAAAGGATATGCGCACCTTTAATTATTTATAGAGTATCTGATGATAAAACTGTTTTTAAATGTACCAGTCGATTTAGCAATAAATCTATCACTGTCTGCAGCAAATACCTTAGAGATCTAAAAACCACTGAAAATAAAACAAACCCACTGCGAAGCGGGTTCCTTCAGTACAACACTGGCATTAAAAATGTTTAAACATCACACAACATATTCATCCAAGCATATTTTCAAGCATTTTGATGTTTTGATGCTTGTGCTCTTATGGGACCAGGAGTGGAAAAAGACATTTAAGTAGCAAAAGAAGAACTCCAAACACAGCTGTCGTTAACCGATTAATGACATGATCAGTTTTTTTAATCAGCCATCATCACTATCTACAATAACTCTTTGAAGAATTGGAATTAAAATGAGTGTTTCATTTCATTTTGGGAGCAATAAAGTATTTTTGAATTTGAATTTCAAAAATATAATATAACACAACATAACACCAGTTTTAACAAAAATGTAAGAAAAAAAATAACACATGATTTTTTTAAAATGAAAGTTACATACTGCAGCTTTAAAAATCATTTCTTGTGATGGTGCTTACCATCATAAGACATTCTCTAATTTATCATTTCATGCAACAAAAATGGTGACGCACATTGCCAATACTTAGTTATGATGCTTGGTAATGCTATTCTTTAGCATAAAGGGCAAAGCCGGTCAGGTCAGAGCTGATGGGGAAGATGGATGCTGATAAACATGGAGAACCACCTCAACCACGCAGCCAGAGCTACAAAAGAAATCCGAATGCTGCTGTTCAGAGATGTTCGCTGTCCAATCCGACTGAGCTTTAGCTTGGAAAAATAATAATAAATGAATGGGCAAAATTTCCACTTGCTGGGTTTATAAAGTTGGATGGAGACGCACTGCAAAGAACTCAAAACTGTATTTGCTTGGAGGACTGGATAAGAAGGCAAGCCGCTCTTTTCAACATTTTAAGCAGCATGTATAAAAAGAAAACTAAAAAATGAAATCCCTTTCCTTCCACTTCTCATTCATGAACCACTGAGTGTTGATCTCTTACAAAAATCCCAGGAAAATACATTCATGACTGTACATTTAAGCTTCTCCTCACTTCCTTTTGCCCATACTTCTAGATGTTTGCACATCCCTGTTTCTGTGGGCTTTTACAAGCGGTTCAGACGTTCAACGCGTATTTCCGCCATAAACCGAAAAGCATTGGCGAAGAGAATGTAAATTTTCAAAGCGTGCTTGAGAAATGAAAAGCACTGAGATCACTTAAACATGCCGGTGCTGTAACCAAGTTTTCTTTTAAAGGCTTCGTTTGGTTTCCTTACTCATGCGTCTCACGGACAACAAAGTTATTTTTATGTTTTTTAAGAGGCAATCTTATTGCTCCGTCCAATCGGACAAGAGGTTCTGCTGTTGTGTGCATATGCTTGGCCTACATGCTAATAGTGACACAGAAGAAAACACACACACACACAAAAAAAAGTCTTTATCCTTCAGCCTGGCCTTTCGGAATTTCAAAATGATGTCCCTATTATCCGACGGGGCATTATACCAAACAAGCAGAAAACACATTGATTATTGCTGCCTGTGAACAATGGAGCTAAAAAAAAAAAAAAAGCTTCCAGGAATGCAATTTATAATGTATGTAGACATAAACCCGAAGTGGAGCGTTTTCCGAAGGAACGAATGGAAAACAAACACGAGTTGTTTGAATATTAAGACGCTGCAGTTTGCCTCTCAGAGCCCTGTGGGGAGACGCAACAGCCTCCCTGCTTTTCTTCCGCTTTATGTGCCGTTTGAATAGGAAAACAAAAGAAACGCTGCTTTTGTGCATGAATAGGCACCCAGCGTCAACAACGCATAATGGGAGGAACGCATTTCATGCAGCGTTGACCTCCATCTAGTGGCGGAACCGCTTCAGCTTGAAAGGCATCAAGATTAATGATGGAGCTTCTCTAACGCCGAGGAGTGGAGACCGTAATGTAGAGAGGCAGAGAGAGAGAGAGAGAGATGAAGAATAAAACCCAAATTACAATAGAGACACATGAACACTCAAGAATGTAACAGTGCGATTCGCTGAAAGCAGTGGGAGCCAAATTGTGACACTGCAATGAGCAGCGCAACAATTAATTGAATTTAATTGAAAATGACAAATCCCATTAAAAAAACGACCACGCTTTTAATGACTCAGGAGAGAGGCTGTGACTCGTGTGAAATGACAGCTACACCCTACGACGGAGTCACAATCGCAAAACAGGCGGCGAAAGTGAAAGGTACGGCTGAAATACAGCCCAAAAAACACATAAAACAATAAGAAATATTGTACAAAGCAATACAGAGAGAGCTCCCATTTCAGGGGGGTGAGTTAGATTTAGCTCCTCTGCCACATTTACTGAACCGTGTGATTCTAATTAAAGCCGGGTGCTGTACGACGCTGTACAGCAAAATCAGCCCAAGTTCCGAGTGAGAGACGGTAAACCCAACTCGGTGTCTGTAATATTCATCTGAACATATAGTGTCAGAATTCCCAGCGCGCCTTGTTTGCTGAACTCTTGAAGCTCCCCAGAATCCCTCAGGTGGCTGCAGCAGCACAAGGCCTGGCTAACCTTTGTTCTGACAGATGCACAGGAGCTCTGCATAAACAACCCGGCGCTATTGTTGTTGGCCGACTCTGAACATTGCCAGCAGAAATCTCCCGTTTTTTTTTTTTTGTTTTTTTTTTGCCTAAACAGCAAATTATTCACAAACAAAACAGTGTCAAAATACTAAAACGCTTGCAAAAAGAAAAAAATGTTCTTTTTTTTCTTACACTGCATTAACAGCAGACATTGGTGTGAAAGTACGTGACGGTTTTGCAAGACTATCCGCATCCCTTGAGACGGATAGATGTTTTCCACGTTTTTTTCTTTCACAAATAAAAACATGTAGGTGTTCAGCCCCCTTCACTCTGTTACCTCTAAATACAAGACAGTCCTCCTGTGTGTCATTTGTTCTGTAAAGATTTGCTAAAGATCATTATTAGTCAACAAGCTGCACCGTGAAGACCAAGAAGTGCAATAAATACGTCAGGGACAAAGTTGTACAACAAGAGCCAATAGATCAGTTCAAAGCATTGTCATGTGATAGGAAGGCCCAGTTAAAGTACAGGCCGAAATTCAAATTAGAATAAGAAATTGTTGTTAATGTTTTGCCTGGTTAAATGAAGATTTTACTAATTGAGCTGCTAGATTCCTGATTACCAAGTACTAACCCAGGAAACTTGAGTATAACTATAAATCATGTTTTTGGGATGATGTTTCTAAGTAAGTTTGAAAACCATACAGCCTTAACAGCTAATCACTTCCAATATGCTCTATCAAAGCTTCCTGGTTGTAACATAGGAAACTATGCAGAGGTCCAACAGATATGGATGCTTCTGCAAGGCAATGTCCGTGCACACGCCGTCAAACAATATTTATTATTTGCATTTTTTTTTTTCCAAAGAGGAGCTAAATATTGATTTACGTTGGTCAGGATCGAGTGCAGCCTTTGCTCAGCGGCTCCTTTGACAATCTCATTAGCCTGTTCAATTTACTATTCCAACATGTTGTTTGCAGTTGGTAATGAGAACGAGGCTCTTCAAGCATGAAAAGGAGGGAGGATTCTTTTCTCTTTTTGTAGCTCGGATGTATTTTGGTCCTTCCTCCTGAAAACGAGTCCGTCTCCAGGGAACTTTCCCCATTATCTGCTACTATTTTTGTCGTGCCTGCGTTTGTTTAATTGGTCATGCTACTTATGTTTTTGGTTGTCTTTTTATTGAATGAATTCTTGCTTTCTTGTTAACGACAAGAAGATAAAATGGCCTCAACTCGTTCCCTTCGGTTTAAAAAAAAAATTCCTTTTGGGTATTTTTTTTTTTCCTCCAGCAGCTGCACAGGCTCAGAACTTCCTCATATGAAGATAAAAAATAAACTCTGCATGCGGCCATTTGTCATCAGAGTCTAAGGATTCATTAACTACCCCAGTATCATAACTGGTGTTATTTGTTCACTTAATTAGGATGCAATAACAACGAAAAGATAAATTCCCACAACAGTAGAAAAAAAAAGAAAGCCCTCGTAGTGTTTATTGGTTTATTAGTTTATTTTCATGCTTGCCTCTTTCTGTTGAAATATGATCACCGTCCTGGGTTCAATACGTGGAGCTGAATGACAAAAACACTCTAACGGCAAATATGCACATTTTTATTTAGCAAAATGTATATTTTATATGAGTGGGAAGAGAAAAAGCTCTGAAACACCGACCAGCTCTCTGCTGATAAATGATGTAGTTTATATAACCATAGTGTTGGATTGGGTAGAAAAAAAAAACAAACCATTCGCTCGATGAGGCGTCCATATACGTGCACGCTAAACAAACCAAGTAATAATATGAAACGAGATCATCCCGGGTGGAACCAAAGGCTCACACTGCAGAGCTGTGCTGTGGGGGGGGGGGGCTGACCTGGTAGCATTATGCATCCTGCAGCCACGTCCTCATTAAATAAAAATCTCACACACTCCAGGTCGTCTGCATGATGCAAAAGAAATTCTGTGTAATGGACTGGACTAACTCTCCCCACCCCGTCTCTCGCCGTCCGCCCCTTGTTTTTGCTTTTAGCTTGATAATGAAGTCGGTATGAGGTGTGTGGGGGGGGGGGGACTCTGATCAATTTGTAACCAGCTATATTCAATGCAGAGTTACAAATAATGTTATGATTTCATTTGCATAGGTTGGGCAGCCGTGACCCTTTCTCATTCAGAGGTTCCCATGGTCCATATTTTGTGAGCAAAATGAATCAAAAGCAACTCGATTTTGTTGGGCAAACTTCCAACTTAATATTTATACGCATTGGTGTTGGGTTGAGGTTCAGGTATTGACGAAGTGATTGTTAAAAGTTTAAAATTAGCCTCTTGACGCATTTAAAAAGCAGTTATGTCGTTGCTTCGGGATTATTCTCCTGCTCAACAACCCTCTGGTCCAAACTTTTTTACCTTGGATGAAAGATAATTGTTTCAAGGAAGATACGTTATGAGTCACTGACTGCAGGGAGGGAGAAATTTGAATCTTCTGAGCTGAGCAACATGCTACTTTTCACTGAAAGTAGTTTGAATATTTTGGAGTGGACCAGCCAAAGTCCTGACATGGATCAACACCAAAAATATAATACTCCAAATACCATGCAAAATATGCTTATTATCACTTAAAAAAAAAAAGCTCGCTGCTGTAAAGCCAACAAAGGTTTTTTTCCCCCACTGATTATAAAGTTGACCATTATGATCACAAGATTTCCTTTAAATAAGCTAAAAATGGTAAAATAAAATTATTAAATTAATTACCCTCTGAACTTTCTGAATCAGTTTCAGAGAGAACTGATTGCATAGATGAGTAATTTGTTGCGTACAAGAGGCAGATTTGAACCAAATGTGAACATCATCCGTGTTTTTTGGAATACATGTATGATAGCGGTGCAAATTTGTAAAAGCAGCACATGATGGACGTGTAATGTGGTGCACAATGCAAAAAGAAAAACAATTACATCGAGGGTGCATGCTCTGACAAGTGGAAGGAAATAATAATAAAAAATTACATTCAGTTTGTGAAAGTAACAATAAACGTTGCAGAATATCAGATATCAGTACATGTGCACATCTTGGGAATCCTTGTTAAGGAAAAGTACTGCTGCGTTTTGAAAGTCACCTGCTTCTCTCGAGCAGCCCTGTAGGAGACATTACAAAACAATACTCCATAAATCACATGCACAGCAGTTTGGGGTTTTATTTCGATCAGCAGGGAGAAGCCTGTTCAAAAGGAGCTTACGCTGAATTTCGCCCTCATCTCCTCGACGTCTCTTGGAACCCGGTCGCTCTCTGGAAATGAACAGCGAGAAGATTTTAACTTTGTTCGCTGAGTTTGATGGAATCATCGCGCATTGGAATCGCATTTAAGGAAACGAGTTGCCTTACTGTGCAGCCTCCAGAACTTTATAGCCAATATGGCCACGACAGCCAGGAAAATGACAGATGAGCAGACCACCACAGATGCCAACATGGGACTAAATAAAAAAAGCAGATACAGAGTCTGCTGAGGCAATCCGCTTTGATTCAAACTGAAGGCGTAGCACAAATCAGCGACACTTCACTTCTCCTACCTGTGGCTGCTCCAGGTCTCCTTAGTGATGGGTTTGGCTGGAGGCAGGTCTGGGAAGGACTGGCTCGGCACTGGTGGAACTGCAAGAGACAATGCGGCATTAGACGGATATTTCAGGTTCAAGAAAAAAAAAAGAAGAAATTGAAAAAGAAAAATTGAGGTAGCGTGCCAAGCACAAGAGAGTTTGTTGCGCAATAGAAACTCGATGTGTGGCATCAATACTCTTGACAGGTGTTATGAAAAAATCCATATGCTGCAGCAGAAGCTCCTGCTACACAACATGATGACATATCGATGCTAAGAGCAGCTTCTTTGCGTTTTAATGGCTGCAAAATGGACATTAGTAGCAATAATTACAAAAGTAATAAGAAGTTAAAGTGAATTATTTTCTCCTCGTTGTTATTTTTAAAGGTTTCTGAGCCACTTGTGGTCTTTAATGAACAGTGTGGATGGACGGGAAGAAGGGAGGAGAGAGAAAGACGGCCTGGGGCTAGAAACTGAATCTGGGACAGCTGCGCGAAGGACTAGAGGCTGTGGTGCGCCACTGAGCCATGTGGCGCCGCCTTTTCTTCATTATTGATGTTGTTTTAGCAGACATGAATGTCGTTTTAAAATCCCTGCCGACAAACATGAGTGTCAGCGAAACTGCGGCGTACTGAGGTTTCAAATTCCAGACAACGCCGAAGCAGCCCGTTGGTTCTCCATGGTTACCGACTTACAGCTTGTCCAACCTTTGTTGCCAAAGTAAGTTATTAGTTGTATTCAGTCAATCGTCTTCATTTCATTACATTAATTAGCAAAAAGCAATAATTCCAGATTAAAAACATAGCGAGAAAATGAACAAAGTTAGAACGAATGGAGCTTTCAGCTGCTTTCAAAAGTAGGAAGAAATCTGAGTTTTCCTACTTGGTTCCAAACTGGAGCTGGAATTCCAAACTGGAAATCCAGTGGGATTGCTGAGGTACTAAAAACTGCTAGCAACAACAACGAAAGTAATGGAAGTGGCGTTAAAGTGGTTGAAGCGCTATTAAGTTCACAATTATTTTATACCTACAACTTCCACTGCATTTGCACAGTAGCATATCGGACATATGGGACTGCTTGTTGAACTTTCCCAGCTGGAATTCTGACTTCAAGGGCATTTCTGACTGTTCATTTATAAAATATAACTTTCAACAAGTGAGAACAATGCATTATCTTTACCTTTATCTCTCTAATCTGACTTTTGAGACGCTTTACCTTTGCACTAGCGGGTCTAATTCAAAGCACTGCCGATTATAAAACAAAAAGGTCTCCGGAGTTGGAATTCTGACTGTGAAAAGCAAAGGTTTCCCAGTAACCCAGACTTATCCAGTATGGCTCCCGCACAAAAGAAATGTAGTTAATATTGTTGGTATGAACTATTTACTAGCACTTCTGAGGGTTTTTGTCTATGAGCGTTGACTTTATAAGTATGGCAGAGAAGCTAAGAAAGGCCTGCTAGCTTGAGCGCATCATCCGGCTTATTCTTTGCAATCCCCATTTTCTCCTTGTAAAGGTTTAGACAATAACTCTGCAGCAGATCCACTTTTGTTCTCTCATGTAAGCTGTTCTATTCTCAAGCACAATAAAACAACAGTAAGCGAGTGACTTTTAAAAACCTCAGAGGCAACATGTAAAAATCTATAGATGTATCCAACAAAGCACGCTAGCTACACGGCTTCACTTTAGCAGGTCGAGAGCTGAAAGGATTTCATTGATTGCAAGAACAGAACAGTTCAAACTTGACAAACACAAAACCTGATCCAAACATGACAGCTAAGCGTTTTTTTTTTTTCATTTTCTTCCTTTCAGCAGCAAATATTCCCTAGACAATATGAAGGCCTCGGGGTAGACTCTTATTTAGCCTTTCTTTAGTCTGGGAAAGAACACTTGTGCTGCAAACTATTGAAGACATGAATTAAGCTGCTTTTTTGTGATTTTCTTCAGTTTTGCCTCTCAAGAAAATACTATTGCTGTGTAATGCAGTGATCTGTGGAAGTTTGCACACTAAATATTTTTGAATACATCAATGAGATTTTCCACAGTAAGAATGATATATTTTTTAGTTAACGGCTCAGTTTTACCATTAAGGGTAAAAATTGGAATTAAAGTCAGAAAAATGATAATGTTGCTAGAGATTTACTATTACATTCACGTAGATTTGAGTAAACTAGATAGGCTACCAAACTAATGCTCAAGTTGAACCCATAAAGCCATTCCTTCAGTTTACCTTCTTTAATGGTTTTAGCATTTTTTTTTTTACTCTAAGGTGATTACAAAGATCACTTAAATACAGCATATAACATTTTCCCATCGTGTCACATTATTAGCACCAACTTCAATTAATTTTACTAGAATTTTAAGTGATAGATTCTATGTTGAGGAGATCCACAAACCGGAAGGAAACAGTAAGATGGCCTTCAACACTTTTTGCCAACAAAGATGTGGAAAGGAAGGTGTCCATTTACCTGAGTTGTTGATTGAAGCAACCAGTTACTGTTTAACTTATTTTGGGATTTGTCTCTGTTATCTTTCTGTTCTGTCATCTTCCACATTTACAAACGGAAGTTCTTGTTCATTCTTCTATGCAAATTAGCTTAAGCTCAGCCAGACTGGATGGAGAATGTCCGTGTGGATCAGTTTTAAAGACTTGCCACAGTTGGATTTAGCTCTGGATTTATAGGCTTGGCTTTATGTTTGTGGCCCTGCAGCCTGTAAACGGTTATTTTCCTGTGTTGGTCTGTGCTTAGTTTTGCCATTTTGCCATCAACTCTGTCTAACTTCCTCCCTTTTCCTGCTGAAGAAAAGCACACGCGCAGGTTGATGGCATGTTCAGGGAACCGAGCATTGCCGGTGTGTAGCATTTTGGATGCAGACCAGAAGAGAAGTCCAGCCTGTCGGTTTTGGTGGACAGGCTGGTTGGTTACACATTTGTGCCATACTGTATTTTCAGATGACAGACTGAGCTGTGTTCAAAGCAACAGCATGCCTCAAAATCGTTCACAACTGTCTCCCTGACCTATTTGCTACCGTTCCTTTGTGTTTGTTACGCTGCTTGTTAATTAATATCTCTAACAAAACCCTGAGGCCTTAACAGGAGAAAATAAATAACTGGATCTACACTGAAATTTTAATTACACTTTTTTAGATTAGTTTGAGCTTCAGCTGCAAGAAGAATTTTTTAAAATATTTTTTTTTCCTCTCTTTCACCACATTGCGCTGTCTTTTATGTGTGTATCATAGAATCACAACGATGCCCAGTAACATTTGTAGCCATACTTATGGAAAAATGTGGAAAAAGTTCCAGGCTTATTAATCATTTAGAGAAGCGCTGTAACGAAAGCTTCTCTAGCTCATAATTTATCACTTAGAATTACATGTTGAAATATGCATTAAACACAGTGATTTCCAAGGAAAGCAGATGTCGTAGGGTTTTTTTTTAATGCCTGCCTACCGGTGGTGGGTTGGGGTGTGACCAGCACGTGCACAGCCGTCTTCTGCTGCCCGGCAGAACACCAGTACCACGCCGTGTCTTTCATCTGCAGCTTCTTGAAGGTTACAGTGAAAGCCCCAGTTCTGTCATCTCTGATGGCCACGGAGGAGTCTTCGTAGCTCCCGTCAGAACCCGTCGACAGGCAGGATCTCCAGTCGCCACTCCGACACCATTTCTTCTCGCTTTCTCTGTTGGCAGGCATACACAGGGGAGTCACCAAAAGCCGATCTTCCTCTCACACGAGTGAAGAGATTTCTGGTCGTCAAGTGCGAATGTGAAATGTTTTCGGCGGTGCTTTAGCAAGTTGGTCTCGCGGTCTGGTATGAAATCGGACCGGTGGTATTTGGAACAAAAGAAAAAGTCAAATGCCTGTATCTCTCACTGTAGAGGCATTCGATTGTGACGGCGCTTCCCTCTGCTCCACTCATCATGCTGTTCACAGCTGACATGCCTGCAGAAATCATCAGGACAACATGTTGTTAATACAAGTATATCATAGAAAAGTCTATTTAAAGTCAAATATAGGCATTAAGACAAGATGAACGGTCAACCTGGTAATCCCTGGTTGACAACAGTCTACCAGGGATTACCAGGTTGACTGTTTACCAGGGATCCTTTCCTTTCATTCACAAAAAGAAAATGTGTGAAAAAATCACAAGAGTCCTTTAGGTAGTCATAGTATGGAGTGTCTTAGTTGATACGGTACATAAATGGGAAAAAAGCATGGTATAATATGGAGAAGAAAAACTAAATACATAAAAATAAAGCGCCCTTAGTTGCATTACATTAGTAATGAGAATAAAAATAACAATATTACT
>NW_015113719.1:174899-212075 GCF_001443285.1 Poecilia latipinna | reverse complement strand
TTTAGTTTGTTTCTTTAAGAAATAAATTAATGGTCATCTTTCAACGTTTAATAAAATAATTTGTGCCGTTCACCTTGTGTGACAACATTTCAACCTCTCAAAAGGGAATAATTAAATTAAACTCTTTATTTCTGTTGTGGAAACAAGATTATAAAATTAATTGTTCACAATTTTTTATTTGTGGAGATTAGAGTCGACAGAAAAGGTAGACGCTGCTAATACTTAAGATCCGCTCTAAAACGGATCACATTCTGAATATACCTGAATGTGAATTAAAAGGTTTTTGCACTACTGCAGCATAATCGATTAACTGGAGTATACAAACTCAGAAAAAGGCTAATCAGTGGAAAAATACCATTGTTTGGACTGGTCAAAGTTTCGACTTTACATCCAGAAAGTGCATTCTTGTTGGTTGTGCAGGAAGCACCACTTCTGCTTTTCAAAGATGTATGGTTGTATAATTGCGCCTCTGTTTGCAGCNATTTTCACCTTCGAGTGTAAATGTTGAGTAGCAGCTTGTTTGGATTTAAAGTGACAAGACGCCATAAAACAAAACTAAAATCTCATTGTCTAAGAATGCAAAAAAATGTGATGTTTGGTTTCCCCCATCTTAAAATGTTAAAGGAAGCCTAAAAGGTCAGCTTTAAAGAAAAAAACAACAGATGTTAATCAGGCTTTTCCTCTGTTAAACTGAGTTTTAAAGCATGCACCTCGAACGGAGAGCTGCAGGTTTAATTGTTTCAAACTGAGGTGAGAAGAAGTTCCTGACAAACTCTTTGCTTCCTGATGTTCAGCTGTCAGAAAGAGGCGCCGAGCCGTCAGTCACAGAGAAACATCCACAAACTCACCGACTCTGATCGACAACATGGAAAACTATCAGCCTGTGGCTTCATTACCACAAACCTGCAGAGGATGAGACGGAAATTAAAGGCCGGTCGCTACAGGATAAATTAAAACAAGCTCAATAATGTCCATTAATTTATTGTTTTTATCTTTTTTACCAGAAACTGGACAGTAAAAGTCTTAAATCTGGTGTTTTAGTCTCAACTAGATGTTGTTTTTCTTTTGAAGGACAATTTCATTGTCTTCATAATTTATTTGTTGTTTCTGTTGTTTTATTTTTGATATTTAAATGTCTTCCAGTCTTGGTGTTATATGTTTGTTAGGATTTAAATGTATTGATTTTTGAGAATGTTACTGTTGATAATGGTCTCAAAACAACAATATTATTGTTTATTGCAGTAACTTCTGGGACATTTTATCGTCTTACTGTGAGAAGCTCAGGCTGAAGTCAGTCAGAAACTGAGCAGATTTTGAGAATATTTTGTGATATTTTTACTCTCACCAGGACAGACATGTTGGTTTAAATTCAGCGCTCGCTTTGTTTTCCAGCTCTCTCAATGTTTCAAAATGTTGCTGGATCTTATCGGCCTGTCTGAGCCGCTGTCATTACCAGCAGCTGAAAATGAACCGTGAATGTTTTCCCGAAGGCTCCCACTTGACAAAGCTCTCAATTGGCTTTAACAAGCTGTGCTGGCTGACCTAATACGAGCAGACAAAAGGCCAGGGGACAAAAAGAAAAAGTCCAAACTGAGTCTGTGCCCGTGTGTTTCTGCCCTGCAGTGCAGTATGTACTAAATTAAAGTTTGTAATTCTCTGTAGTGGCGTTCTGTTGCAGTATCTCGGTCTGCCAGGCCTGTCTGTAATTTCGTGTCTTTGTTTTGGGTTTGTGTGCGTCGCTGCAGACTGCTCGGTGTGCTCTGCTGCTGCTTGGACTCCTTCCTGCTGCTGGAGAGCCAGTACAACATCTGCTGCTCGCTGCTGCAGAGTCAGAGGGAAAACGTCGCTGACCAAGACGCCACAGACGGGTACGAAGCCAGAAACGCAGAGTTAGACGAAAACTCGGTTCACACAGAGCCGGGTCGGTTCATGTCGGTCGTTTAAATTCTGATTTATTTGCAAATGAGGCTTGAAAATCAAATCAAATTTTTTTAGACTCACTATAAGAGTTTTATTACAATAATACAATCATAATATTAGCAGAATAAAGATGCAGTTTTACCTGAAAAAGCATCTTTGAAGGGGCAGTATTATGTATTTTTCAGGCACACAGAATCATTTTGTAGCACAACTATCAAATATGACTTAACAGAAATTAGACTTAACGCCTGGAAATTGGGCCTCTGTCTCTTTAAGAAACTTCTGCTCTTTCTGAAACTCCACCTTCAGCAAGTCATCACAACCTGTTTTAACCTTTATCAATGTTTTTACCAGCGTTTCACTGAGCAGTAGCTCCTATAATCTCAGCTGATCTGCAGTTTCACCAGGTGTTTGCTAATTGCTGCTGGCTAGTCTGAAGGAGCCAAGCTGAGTTTGCCGCTATATTTTGTAATGTTTGTGGTGTGGACCCAGGAATAACAGTCTCTAATATGGTACATAAACAAGTAAAAAATGTATTTAGGGGCTTTTCAGACCAAAAATATTGGTAAAAATTAAAAATCTATTTTATTACAATGTTTTTTTTCTTTCTTTATGCACAAATCGATTTAAATTACGTAATTAAACACCAAAGTTAATAAAATATTAGTGCTACCCTTTAAAACAATGACGATACAATATTTAATTTCTAAAAGTTTGACTCCAAAGTTTTCTTGCTTCAACTGCTCGTTGAAATCTGGACATTTGTTGCATTGAAAACATCAAACTGACTTTCGGCTTTTCTAAAAGCCAACAATCAGAAATTTCAGTAAATTAGGCCCATTTTTATTCTCTTTGTGCATCATCTTGATTTGACAGAAAACTTTCACATCTAATAAAAAAATGCATGCTTCAGATGTCAGAATAATAAATAAAATGGAAGGAAGGATAAATAAAAGACCATTTCCCAGAGTGCTTCTCTGAGTTCGTCTAATGGAGACGCTGCTTTTGCTGCTGGTTACAAATGGAGACAGCCCTGAAGAGCCGCTCACGTCAGGTTTGAAAACTCGCTCAGCTTCACAGAATGACGGCCCGCTCATTTCCTCCTCTTTTTTATTTATTTTGAACTTTTTCTGTAATGGTTGGCATCAGCTTTTCTGTTTATTCTGTTTGTGTTTTCAGCTCAGTGTCATCCTGACTTTGTGTTTTGGTGTTTAACCTTTGAGTTAACCCATTTCCCTCCACATCCGCTCGTTTTGTCTCTGACCTTTTTAACATCGATGACACCAGAACTCACATCTAAGACATATTTTTACCAATAAAGCATAAGCATGCAACATTTTGGAGCAATCTGGCCTTTGGAGAGAGAAATGTAAAACAAAATAGTCTTTTAGATTAGTTTCTGGAGTCCAAATTGCTCCAGCTATAAGAACTATCCACACAGAATGATGTTTTTCAGCCCTTATAATTGGAAATGTTCTGACTTCAGCTGAGATTTAAACAGCCTGCCCTTTTGTTTTCAAACTGATATGGTTGCAGAAATTTCGTGGCTTCAGAAAGGCATTGCCAATAAAATGGAGGACAGGAATGAGTGGAAAGTTTTCATCGTGTTGATTTTGTCATCTATAAATACTGCTGTGTTTTTTAAGGGGATCTTTTATCAAAGATTCACATTTTCCATAGTTTGTTCTTCCATTTGGGTCTCAGCTGCTTCTAAAAACAGACCAAGTGCTTAAAAAAAACACCCAGATGTTTTTTGGCAGTAAGTTAAAGATCCGTTTCAAAAACCTTCCGAATGTAACAACACAAATCAGCAGGCAATGCCCCTCGCCTAGCAACCCCAGCAAAGCCCCAGGGCATTACCTAGCAACCACAGTGGAACTCCCCTTGTTACCTAGCAACCTAAGCTGAGCTCCAGCACATTTGGTCAGCTGGTTTTACCGCTGTACAATGGCTGCTGGAAAAGACAAGTGCTTTATTGTTGACTTAATGTTCAGAAACCACTTTCAGCATTCTTGTTGCTTGTGCAGGAGGCGGTACGTCTGCTTTTCAAAGATGTATGGTTGAATAATTGCATGTCTGTTTGCAGCCATTTTCATGTCTGAACGTAAACATTGAGCTGCGGGGCCAGCAACAGCTTGTTTAAGTAGTTATCTGCAGACATTTTGTTGTTGAGTGAGTGTTGTTATTCTGAAACATTGAATTTGTTTGCTTCTCTCTCTCTGCCTCTCAGGGCGATCATCATCGACGGCCTGTCAGTGGAGAGGAATCACATCTTGGTTCGTGTTCATGTGGTCGGAGGTCCGTCTGAGAGGCGGCTTCCCTCTCGAGCCCTGGAAGAGGTCAGCTTCCTGCATTTGGCCTGATTTCCAACGTTTGATTTTACATTTTTCCCATTTTATAAATGAAATGATCTTCCAGGTTTTCAACAATATTAGGAAATTATGTAAAACAAGCTGGAAAGTTCCTGGTTAGTTTTGTCATATCTACTGAGAGATTTGTACTAGAAACTGGGCCAAAATACTTGGTAATATTTTCTGTTTTTGCAGTGCACCGTTTTCCTCTGCGAAGTCTGCATTCAAGGTTTAATAGCGCAACGATTATTGATTATTTTAGCTATCGATTATTCTGTCAGTTATTCTGATGCTTTTGGCCCTGATGTTTTTAAAAACACTGAGAGAAGTTTCTGAAGGCCGTTGGTACATAAACTGTGAAAGCTTTCCGGTGAACAGGAGACCTTTTCCTTCCTCTTAATCCTTCCTTTCATTAATAATGATCAACAAAAGTGTTTCGTTTTTGATTCTCACATTGGAAGCATTATTAACCTTTCTCCGTGTTTCCGTCCTGCCCTTGTGCTGCTGCTGGTGCGAATGAAAAGAGCGAACTGATAACCAGGCGGCGCCGTCGTCCTTTGAAGCACGCAGCCTTATTTATTCAGCATGCTCCGGGATTGATATCAATTATTTAGGTGTTGTTTATGCTGAGCCCAAACAGGAACTCATTTATGCTGAGGTCAAGGAAATTATATATATATTTAAATTATTTCCAAAGGAGAGAGTGGAAATTAGTTTAGAGACTAAGTTTGTCTGCTTAAAACCAAATGAGAAAAATCCATCCGTGATGCACAAGAAGACAAAAACTATACATGTGTTCATGTATGTGCAACTAATGATTAATTGAGGAATCAATTAGTCCCAACGATTAATTGATTAATCGTTGATTCTTCTGCCGATTATTTAACAAGTTGAGCATTTTTTACACAATATTAGAAATAAATTAAAAGATGCAAATGGGCAAACGATTCAGTTACTTTTAGTTAATACAAAAATAAAAACATGATTGCCTGAAATGCAATAACGGTGTTCCTTTGGTGTACGCTTGATTATTTGTGGCAAAGGATTCAACGCTAGCTAAGAAACACTGCCCGCTAATCTGTTTATTTGTTGGATTGATTATTGGACAAAGTGCTTAATATATATTTTTGTATGAAATTTGAATCAGCTGGAGCTAAAAACGTCACTTGAGTTTTGGGTAGAGAAGATTTCCAAACTAATAAGCTTTTTAAATGCTAAATTTTTATTTTTTTTTGTAGTTTTGAAATTATTACTTTCCGACTGTTTTGTTCTTTCAGCAAATTATCTTTTTATCGAGCCTGTGTACTCCAGCTGACGGTTAATCTATTACTAAATTAGTAATCGATTAATCACAATTAATTTGACTAATCATTTCAGCCTTTATTGTTGACAAAATGTACCAGTGGAATCAGAACATTTTTATCAATATTCAAGAATTATTGACATAAAACAAGCAACTATTTCTTGATGAAAAGTTTTTTCTAAGTTAGTTTTGTCTTCTTTCAAGAGTAAAAAATGGAAAACTAGACAGGAATACTGAATTTTGTGTTTTTTGCAGCATGTTGAACCACAAATCAAACGAAATGTCTGATTTTCATTGGATAATTTTCAGCAAATTTATATTTAAGATATTTCTTGTCCCTTTCAAGTTATTCCAGTGACCATTATGGGCTTTTATTAACAGAGGAATGCCAATAATTTTGTCCACATCTGCACAGACACAAACAGAAGCTTGAAATAAGAGTTACTTCAGACACAAAGCCTCACCAAGTCTGCAGTTCAGATCATTACTAGCCCTAAAGCAACAGCGGCTTCCTGAAAAACAAACTTTCTCAAACGATTTCGTCATCTGACAGGAAAACGAATGAACTGACTTTCTGAACCTCATTAACATCAGGAGCATATTGTGTTGGTAAGTCACCCACTGAGCTCCGTCAAAAACAAAACATAACTTCTGCAATGAATGAGAAATGATGAAAAGTATTAAAAAGTCAACATTTTTTCTCACTTACCAGATGTCAGCACAAACGAAAAGCCTCAGCAAGAGAGAAATTTAAAACCTGGGAAGCTATTGTCTGATATTAAACAGGCTTTGACCAGAAAAAGTTTTTTTAATCAGAATAAAGAAAGACCTTATGTCCTGGTGGGCAGAAGGTGAAATATTTAAACCATTTTAATATATTTGTGACATTAGAAATGTGTATTTTTCTCTTCCTTTGGTGCAGGGAGAACTTCCTTACTCCTGGCCGATGTTTCTAAGCTATCCTCCTCCGTCCTGCTATGTTCCAGCCTTACAGGTCAAAAACGACACGCAAGGTAAGAGAAACGTCATCAGTTTCTGCAATTAAAAGTTTTTAAATGACTTTAAGGGTTTTACTTCTGTTTTTCTTGGATTTAATCATAATTTTGCATACTTTTATCTGTGTGCAGAATGTGAGATCAGTGCGTTTCTGGCTTCATCCAAAGAACCAAGAGGTGAGGAGAGTTGGTTGGAGATCTGCAGAAGACATTTCTGCAAAGCCATGAAATCAAAGCCCAACACTTTAACTGGGAAAGGTGAGTTACTGGGTTGATTCAGTAGTTTCTAACATGGCGTTTAATTTTAGGGAAAATAATTAAGCTTGTTTTTGTCTAGTTTCTAGTACAAATAAATTAATTCACTCCACCCTTGTTTTATTGGAGCTTGTTTTAGGTAAATAATTCCTTAATATTCATGAATTAGTGGAATTAGTACTTTTTCATCAGGATTAAGGGATTATTGGCTTAAAACAAGCTCTTATTTCTTATATATCCATTTGAGCTTCTACTGCTTATAAAAACAGCCCAACTACTGAAAAAGGGACATCCAGGTGTTTTTTGTCTCTAGAAAACATTTCAAAATCCTCCTGATTAAGTCACACTGCCCTGTTGGTGAACAACCCAAGCTGAGCTCCAGCTGTACAATGGCTGCTGGAAAAGACAAGTGTTTTGTTGTTGACTTACCGTCCAGAAACAACTTGCTACATCCTTGTTGGTTGTGTAGGGACTATTATTGTTACAGGTTAGTTTTCTAAACTACAGAAAGGTAATCGTTGGAAATTTCACTTACTAAAATATTTGTTTACAAAAACCTTAAAGTTAATGTTTTATGAGCCATTTCAAAAGTCTCCTGATTCGTAAGTCACATTCCAAAGGCTGCACTGTTACCTAGCAACCCAAGCTGAGCTCCAGCACATTTGGTCAGCTGGTTTTACCGCTGTATGTGCTGTTCGAAGTGGTTTCTTGTTAACTTGCCATCCAGGAACCACTTGCTGCATTATTGTTAGTTGTGCAGGAGGTTCTACTAATGCTTTTCAAAGATGTACGGTTGTATAATTCTGTTTAGCCATTTTCACGTGAGAGTGTAAACGTTGAGTTGTGGACGTGACCAGCAGCAGCTTATTTGAATTTAAGTGACAACCGGTTCATTCTCTAAAGATTAAAATGTAATAAATATATTCTGCCTGCAGATCTTTGCTGGCCTGTTTAAGGAAACACAATAGGTCACTAAGTTAAATAAATCCTTATTTTTTATCGTTATGCCTGTTATACGTGACCTGCTGATGGTTTTTATTTTAAAGCGTTTGTGGCTTTCTCTCTCTCGCTCGCTCTGTCTTCTCAAACGTTACAGAAGCGCCGCGTTCGTCTTTAATAACTCATCATCGCTGTCATTGACTGACGCTTTTTAAATTGCACCTACGCTTACTTTCCTCATATAGGAGTAAATGGCTGTGATTGACGAAAGACAAAAATACATTCAGATGAAGCATCAGGAGAACCTGATTACTCCCTTTCATCAGAACACGGTGGAAATTGCCTACGAAATCATCCACTGTGGGGCTCATTTGAGGCTTTTCAGAGGAAAAAAATAAATTATGATGATGATTTATTATCTTTTAAGCTTCCTTCAGCTGTAGAGAGGAGGTTTTGTCTGACTTGTCAATAACCACACAAAACCTGACACTTTCTTTTCAAGAAACGCCCAAGAAAGGGAAATTG
This sequence comes from Poecilia latipinna, assembly GCF_001443285.1. Taxonomy (NCBI): domain Eukaryota; kingdom Metazoa; phylum Chordata; class Actinopteri; order Cyprinodontiformes; family Poeciliidae; genus Poecilia; species Poecilia latipinna. The sequence continues at coordinate 203,787 of NW_015113719.1, read as the reverse complement.
TTACATTTAGCGTTTCAGCGAAATACCTTAAAGAATATACTTTTAAAATATAATTTCTTCCTGTTTTTTTTTTCTTTTGGGAGACAAAAATGACTCCCTCACTATAGCATCTTTCATCAAAACTGCTTTATCCATTTCATGCTCAGCAGCTCTCTCTCTTGTCAGCTTATTGATTTCTTAATTGGTCTCCTGCAGCAGCGTTTCAATAAGAAGCGTTCAGTCGTGCCTGGATTCGCTGACTGCTCTCTGCTCGCCGTTACGATCGTCAGCCGCCGTCTCCTCAGCTGACAGCTGGGAAATGATCATAATTACACTCTTCTGTGTTTACAAAATATCCTGCGATTCACTCAATATGTTTATTTAGCAGCGCAGGAATAAAGGTCCACCTGCTACCAGGTGGAAGATTAAAACTATTTTACTGTTTTGTGCTTCATGGTGACTGATTGGTTTTTAATCAATAACTTGATTATTAATAATGCAGCAAAACATGATGTGCAAACTGTTGGTCAAAATTAGTTTTTTAAACATTTTTGAAGCAAACTTTTTGTGCTTTTATTTTATCTGCTCAATAATAAACAAAAAAATCTGAGATTTTTATTGGAATTAAATAAATTGTATTGTAGACCCACAGTTTCTAAATATTTTAGATTCTTGGGTATTGTAAAAAAAAAAAGTTATACGTTTTATTTTTTAAATTGCAAGACAAAAACATAAATTTTTCATGATGAAAGGAATAAATCTGCAATAAAAACATAATTCTCTAATATTCTAATATCTGAAAATAAAAGAAATTGAACAACTGAGATCTCACATCTTATAAATGTATGATGCAACATTTGTAATAATTTAAGAAACTTGTTTTTATTAGAAATTTAAAGTAAAACTTTTTGACATCATGGAATATCTACGTTTTTTTTTTTTTTTTTGAGATCAATCCGGAAATTTCTGAGGGTTTTTCTGAGGAAACTTTCACCAATAGTTATTTTGTCTTTTATATACAAAGGTCCTACTATTGCGTAGTTGGTTGTATTTAATAAAAACCTTAAAATCGTTTTATCGTAGCAGCATACATGACTTGAAGATTGTAATATTATAAATATAAAACAATGACACAAAGGTTAAATTTCTTTTTACCACTTTTCAAAATAGGAAATAAAAGAAAGCATGCTATGCAAGCAAGCAGATGCACTGCAAAAACACAAAATCTTACCAGATGTTTTCCTCTAGTTTCTATTGGAAATACCTTGCTACACGAAATAAGAGCATGTTTTAAGTAAATAGTTGCTTAAAACTATTAATCTTACCAAAATACTTAAGAGTTTGTTTTTGCAGTGTGTGTTGATATTTATGAGGAGCTGTCTGTGAAAACGCGCCCCCATGTAGTCGGGGCAATAATTGTATAAATGCATTTCTTGGCACCAGCTTGGCTGTTTTCTGAGCTTTTATATGAGAGGCTTGTTGTACTTTCTTGCTTTGGCCATCAGTTTGTCTCCCATCTCATTTTGCTTGTTAGATCCTCAGTGACTGCGGGTGGCTCTGCCACACAGCTCTGGGATCTGTGGCTGTGGGGTCGTCGGGTTTACTCAGGGACGGTCGGGGCAGCGGAGCCGTAAATTGGTGTGAGTGGAGGGTCAGGCTTACGGCTCACAAAGCCGACTGAGATCGTTGCAGATGAGGCCTAATTTCCAGATTCATTTATAAGCTGAACATTCACAAAATGCTTTGTTTGTACAAAAGCCAATATCTTAGTCAGAGAAGAGCTGCAGCTAAGGATCATTTTAGTTATTGATTATTCTGATGATTAGTTGAATGATCGGCTGAAAAATGTACATTCTGGGATAGAACCAGTGATTATTTTAGTAAGAGATTATTCCTTCAGTTATTCTGATTGATTATTTGGATAAAAACATTAATACATTTATATAATAATATTTTTAGTAATCGATTATTCTGACATCAATAAGCGGGAGAACTTAACGATTACTCAATTAGTTGACTGTTCATCACGATTAATCCGATTAATCGTTTCAGTCCTAATTCAAAGCTGATTCCAGTCTCTGTCTTACTCAGGAGTCGTCTTATAGGAATGTAAAACATGGTTTTTCTAGATACATTTTAGCCTGAAAAATGCTAATCTGTCTCTGCTTGAATTATTATTTATGAATGTGATTTTTCTCCACAGTGCTGGCTGACCTTCTGGAGAAAGTTGTGGTCCATTTATCCAGCTCTGCCTCCGGAAGCTTCTTCTCTCCGGTTCAGTACAAAGGTCAGAGAGGAACCAACTCGTTTTCTTTTGCTTGTTGTCAAATGAAAACCACTGAAGGCCTTTTGGTGCCATTTGTTACGTAACCAGTAAAGTAAAAGCTTTTGCGTAATTTGTCCCGCGATCTTAAAGATTGAAAAACTTGAAAATATACACAATCTAACACCAAACAATGCAGAAAATGCATGTTGTTTATGTTTGTTAGTATTATGCAGTGTCTGTAATGTTTTTTAGGATGGGAACATTCAAATATCTGAGCTGTAATAAAATGTAGCCTTGCAAAACTTTCAGCATGCCACAAACCTCCATCTACACACCATTATGGGGATGACAAAGTAGTGAATCACTGTGAAGTAGATGGAAAATGGTAAATAGTTTTTAAGTATTTTTTTAAACATTCAAGTCTGAAAAATGCGGCTCACATGGCTGAACGATTAATCGAATTAATCGTGATTAATCGATCATTGAAATAATTGACACTGTTGCAGTAACCAGTTCAACTAAAGGTAAATGCATGTATGAGTTTATGTAGATCGTGTTGGGACGTTATTTCTTTAAGTCTGGAGATGTTCTTCAGGTGATGGAAGGCCGACTTGGTAACTGTCTTTATGTGGCTCTGAAGGTTCAGGTCAAAGTTCATCACTACATCCAGATTCCAGACTTGATCTCCAGTTTCAAGCTGCGATAACTGAAGCTCTTTGCTGCCTCTAATGATTCTTGTTCCTTTTTTTATGTCTAAAAACAGTTTTGTTATATTCGCTGGGCAAAGTTGTGGCATCTCAACACACTTATTTGTTCTGCTCAGATATTTCTGAGTGGATTCATCATCACCTGGTGACATGTAGAGCTGCATATCATCTGCAGAACGAGATAATAACTTACCTGGTTATTCGTTATAATCTGAGATCATATAGATATGAAATAAGAGGGGCCCAAGATGCATCCTTGAGGAACCCCACATGTGTTTGTAATGAGGCAAAAGCTGGAAATATTAGAGAAGTACAAATACTTTTTTTATGGTCAACTTGACATCAGGAGTTTTTCCTCTGCTGTAAAAAAACCTCCCCGCAGTATCAGTGAAATAACCTAAAAGCCAGGAACTGATATGTTTTTCAGTGTCGTCTGAATGGGCTGTCCCTGCGGATTCACAGACATGGAGGGAAAAAATCCTTCACACTTTGAGAGCGTTTTCCTTCCGCAGGTCAAAATATGTTCGGTTTCACAAGTCTAACAAGCGAACTGTGTCAGCAGGTTGGCGTGTTTGGTAGCCAGAGGGCTAAACAAGCTTCTCCGACTGAGGCCAGACAGAAAGACACGAGGCTAATTAGTCAATACACAGAAAATGTTGGAGGCTGTAATTTTTCCTGAAGGTAAAGCGCTAAATGCTCACGTATTCGTCCTAATTAAAGTGTATTTTACTACATGTATTAAAAGTTTGCTGCAGTGTCCCGTCAGCTTCAGCTGGGAAACATTTGTCACTTTTCTGGAACAACATTATGTGTTAGAAATATTCAAAATAATATTAAACTAAAATAAACAGTAGTGTCAAGTTGGTAATTAAACTTTTCAAGCTTTTTGCAAAAGCGTTGGATACCATAAGATGGTTTTATTTACAAATTTCCATTTGATAATTACTGAGGTGTTTAGTAGCGCTGATTATGTTCTTGTGTTCACATTTTCTCTTGTCCTGCTGATTGTTTTGTTTTTAAAAACTTGTTTGAAATAAATTTAAAAAAATGAAATGAAATAATTTTGCAAAACTGCACAAATCCCAAAGTCATATTTTCAACATATTATTCATTCATTTAAAAATGTCACAGTTTGAAGCTGAATATTTACCTTAAGTTATAGGATAAATGTTTACAGGTACAGTAATTATATTGTTTAATATTATTTCACTCATTTCAAAAATGAAACTTATTTTCTAGACCCATTACACACGGAGGGGAATATTTCAAGCTTTTATTTCTTGTAATGTTGATGGTTTTGGCTTAAGAAAGTGAAAATCCAAGATTTTGTCTCAGAAAATACAATATTGCAAAAAAAAAAAAAACTCATGGTGATGCATTTTAATGAGCTTATTAATTTAAAACACAAAAGTCATTGCTAAAGAAGCTGAATAGTCAGAGTTCTGTATCAAAACGTATATTCATAGAAAGTTAAGTGGAAGGAAAAAATGTTGTTTGAATGAATCAACAATGATGTAAATATATTCCTAATACGATTAAATATAATCAAACTGTATAAAAAAAAAGAAATTTGAAGTTTTTATATTTTCTTTCTCATAACAGAAAAGGAATTTCATTATATAGATTAAAGAGGGAAGTATTTTAAGCCTGTATTTTTAATTTAGTTCACAGATAATAAAAATTCAGAATTCTGTGTCTGAAAATTAGCAGACTGTGAAAATGTAAAGGCATATGCCTAGAAAGTTAAGTGGAAGGAAAAAGTGTGGCAGAAAAAGAATTGAATTTTAGTGAATTAATGATGGTACAACTATTTAAATGGGTGTTATTCCTAATTAGACTAAATATAACCTATACAGCTAGCTAGTAATTAGCAGCTAACAGTTGTAAAAAAAGAAAAATGAACCACATTGTTGCCACGGTAACGATCTGAAAGTAATAGACCAGAGGAAATAACTATTCAAAAAAGCAACTTAAAAAAATCATGAACAAAATCTACAAATCTGAACTAATCCTGTATTTTAATTATTTAAAAAAATAAACTATCAATTCTTCGCTGCACTTCGAGTTTTCTTGGTCCGATTGCAGGGGGAAATCCACACAGTTTCCTCCAGCTCGGTCGTCTTCAAATTAATTTTAAGGGAGTTTATTGTTGTGCATAATGCATGAACACATTTTTCTCCAAGCCCTTAAATTCTGCAGGATTCATTATTTTCAATATTGGTTCCTTAATTTATCTGAAGAGCACAGAGAAAGTCTGGGGACGTCCTGCAGGTTGCTGATATTACTCTTCATGAGTTCTGCAGAGAACAACTGGAAATGTTTGTCGCAACTAATATAAGAGATGAAATCCCTGCAACACCTTTTATGGTGGCGCCTTTAAACAAAAGTTTAATATCTGTTATTGGGGTTATTACGAACGGTAAACTGGACTCTGGGGGCAACACGCTGAGCGGGGATGGAAACGACGAGAGGATTTATCTCCATTAGACCGTAATTGCCATCAGTGTGAGGTTCTCAGAGATGTTAATATGCGAGGAAGAAAAGAAAATATTCTCCAAATTAATGCCAGATTTGATAGCGTGTGATTAATGCTCTGCTTCCTGATGGAAACGGCGTCGAATGGTCGCTTTGAGATGTAAATTCCAGCCAACATTTTATGTTTTTATTGCTGTTTTTCCTCTGAAAAATTGGATTTGAGGTTTGCGCTGCTGTTGCTGTCGTCTGGATGATTGTTTTCCATATTAATTGCTAAATCTCCTCATCATCCGACTATAAACTGTCTGCAGATGATTCATTTGCGCTGATATTATTACATTTCCCAAAAGCCAGGATGTGGTTGTAACTTTTTTCCCCCTTTTATTGTCTGATTATTGAAGTTGCCAGACCATTAAACCCGAATTTCCAAAATCTAATATGTTTCAATGATTATACCTCTTAATAAGAACATTTTTGTTTTTACATGCAGACTCTGCAGGAGACTTTAGTGCTTGTTGTGTTGCTCTGTTAGAAACTATTATACCTGGGAAAAAGTCATCTTGTGATAAAAACGATTCATGTGGAGGAGAAATTAGTAATTTAATCTTTTCTCCTCGGCTCTGAACACGGAAACCTCAAAGTGCCGCTGTGAAATTACCCGATGCTACGCTACGTCGCTAACATCACAGCTAAGGCCGTTCAAAGTGCTTCACATTATAAAAACTGGGAGTTTCTGGGAGTTTGTTCCAGATTTGTGGTGCATAGAAGCTGAATGCTGTTTCTCCATGTTTGGTTCTGGTTCTGGGGAACCAGCAGACCTGAGAGGTTCTGGAAGGTTGATACGACAGCAGATCTTTAGCTGTTCAGTGATTTATAAACTAACAACGGTGTCTTAAAGTCCACTCTCTCAGTGTGGGGGCTTTAGAACTGGCGCTCTATCTGCCTGGTTTTAGTCAGAACCCGAGCAGTAGCGTTCTGGATCAGCTGCAGCTGGACGATTGATTTTTTATTTTTTATTTTTTTTGTGAGGGCACTGTTGCAGTAATCAATGCAACTAAAGATAAACACATGAATAAGCATCTCTAATACTGAGACAGTAGTCCTTTAATCCTGGTTCTTCAGCTGACAGAAGGCCGACTTTGCAACCGTCTTTATGTGACTCTGAAGGTTCAGGTCTGATCTCTGTTTTCCAGCTGAAGCTGTGCACCGACTCTACATCTCTTTAGGTACAGAAATAACTTCAGTTTTGTTTCTGTTCAGCTGGAGAAAGTTTTGTCACATCCACACATTTATCTGTCCAGTGATTGGCTGGTTCAGGGTCACCTGATGACATCATCATGTGGAGCTGAGCTGAGCCAACTCTGTCATTCATCATGGTCAACATGCTCCCTGCTACGAGGAAAAGTTTTCTTCTGAATATTCCTGTTGTACTCGGTGTGGCTCTCATTTGTATTTTAATTGTTTTGTTGTTGCAGCAGTGGAGAAAAACGTGAAAAATGTTGTGTTATCGTCTGTGGAGCAGCTGGGAATCCAAACATGCTTCAGGTACGTGAAATAAGATGTTTAATTATTGTAAGGAAACTGTTGGATCTTACTGAGTATTGAGCAGGGCTGAAGCGATTAATCGGGACTAATAAATAAATCATATAATCATCAAGATGTCGCTGCGTGGTTGACTTTTTCCTTCCACTCAACTTTCCTTGAGCACACTATAACTTTTTCATAGTATCCTAATTTTCTCAGACACTAATTTTCATAATCTGTAAATAATATTCAGCAGATTTACAATAAATATTTGTTGTTAAAAATACTTTACTGCATTTTTCTAAATATTTAAACAAATTTCATCCCCTTCCAGTTTTTGTCACATTTATAGTTGTTAAACTGTCGATTTGAATATCAGGGAGCAGTTTTTGTTTTCTTGTAGCCAATTCCTGACACCTATCTCATATTATTGAATGTTTTTCCCATTTTGAAGATAAATTACTGTTGATTTAGTCACACCGGTTGGAGATTCAAATGATTTAACGAAAGGAAACAATTCAACAAAATGTGTTTATTTTTCAGAACGTAGCAGGATTTATTGTGCTCTAAATGTATCACCATTATTAAACTGTGGAGTGGTTTTAAGGAGTCCTTCTGGGTGTTGCTCTGCCAGGTGACTGTTATACGATCTGGCATCAGGGATTATGGAGGCTGAAATGAAATGAAAGCTCTGAAAACTGTTGAGACTTTGCAGAAATTCAGTTTGATCTTTAGTCTTTTGGAGCAGTTGGGAAATAAAAATGCGATTCTGATGAAAAGCATCAGAACTTCACCAGAGGATTTCACTAGCGGTGTGGATGTGATGTTTGTGTTGCCAGGTATGGCTGCTACCTCCAGCTGCTACAGGAAGACGCAGAGAGCGACTTGGAGCTGCTGATGAAACACATGAAGAACTTCCTGTCGACACAGAGAGTGAAGACTTCATCGGCTCTTGGTATCCTTTAAAACTGCCTGTGTGCAAATTAACAATGTTCTAGGCTTTTCTAGAAAAAAAAAGTGTCTGTTGCCAGTTTGTTTAACCGCTTCGTTGAACAGGTTAGCATGGATCTGTGGTCTAAACAAAACATGATCGTTTCTTTCTTTTTACACAAAATCATTCTTGGATAACGAGATTTGAGCCGTTTTAGGGCATCTTGTCACTTTAAGTCCAAATAAGCTGCTGCTGGCCATGCCCCCAACGCAACGTTTACACTCACACATGAAAATGGCTGCAAAGTACACAATCGTACATCTTTTGAAAAGCAGAAGTGGAGCCTCCTGCATAACCAACAAGAATGCAAGAAAACACTTTGTGCAGCCCGTACAGTGGTAAAACCAGCTGACCAAATGTGCTGGAGCTCAGGTTGGGTTGCTAGGTAACGGGGCTTGCCTTCACTGTGGTTGCTAGGTAACGGGGCTTGCCTTCACTGTGGTTGCTAGGTAACGGTGAAGCCTTTGGAATGTGACTTAATAATCGGGAGATTTTTGAAACGGCTCATGAAACATGAACTTATTACAGAAAATAACAGCTTTGTTGGGTTTTTTTTGCGGTTGGACTGTTTTTAAAACCAGCTGAGACCCAAAGCGATGTACGAAAACTAAATTAAAACCTGAATTTAGCATTTTAGATCCCCTTAAATAGTTTCTTCCTTTTATTTTTTAGCCATTCTGATGGTTTGAGACACTTTTGATTCCTGAAAAATTAGGCTCATGGTTGATTCAATGAATTCGGCCCACATCATCACACCTCCACCACTGTGCTGGATGGCTGCTGAAATATCTCTACTCATCTGTTTAAAGAACATTAGTCCAAAAGTCTTCGGGTTCATTTAGATATATTTTTATGAACATCATCTGAGCTCCTTCATTCGAGAAGAAGAGTTTTTCACCTTCAACCCGTCCAAACAGACCGTCCCTGCTTAGTCTTTTCTTGCCATTATAGAATATGAACACCCTTGAACTAGACCATCCATTAACCAGGCTAACCTTGAAATCTCCATATTAAAGAACGATTTCTCCATCAGAAACCAGAGTCTGATGTTCCTGTGGTGCTGATGGTGCCACCGACCCCCCTGTCGACAGAGATGAGGTCAGCCTCTGTCTGATCAACACTTTATCTTCCTCCATCTGTGTCTCCAGGAGCTCAGCCTCCTTTTTGTCCCACATGACACCCGGTAGCCGCAGCTCTGCTCTGGTCTCCTTTACAAAATGGACAAAAGAAAACAGAATCCTGACAAGCAGGCAGAGCTGGTAGGAACCAGAGTTTATATTAGTTTCATTTTTATTTTGTTGACGTTTTATTTGTCTAATTCAGTTAGTTTTTAGAGTGTGTTTGTTAGTTTTTATTAGTTTAATATTGTTTAGTTTTTTCATACTTTGGTTAATTTTTAGGTTAAAGTATTATTATGTTTACATTGATTAGGTAATAAATACTCAATATTAGATTCTGTAAACATTGAACAACTGACTGTGTCGTAATTTGCTGACAAACTGCTTGTTGTTTTAAATTTCACATCAGTTCGGAAGACTATTAATTAGATTTGTAGACACGAAAATAACTTTATAATTTCTGAATGTTTTAGTTTTATAAACCCAATATTGTTAAAGTTAGTTATAGTTTTTCCCTGTTATTTTTATTTGTCCTGTTCAGGAAAATGTTCTCAATTTCAGTTTTTATTATTTTTAGTTGACTACAATAACTTTGGTAGTAACTGGTTATATTTACTCAGTTACATTTATTTGAGTAGCGTTTTAGAAAATAATTACTTTTAGGAGTATTCTTACTATAAGAAAATAAAAAAATGTTTCTTTTGTAATTATGTTATTTATATGAAGAATTTTCAGCTTGATTTATAAAACAAACATTTCCACATAACTTGATATTTGGTCTGTTTGATGCAGATTTTAAATATTTTTTAAACATTAATTGATTGCTCAATTACTCTGTACTTGAGTGACTCTTTTACTCTTATTTTATTTCTTGGACTTTTTACTTTTGGGTAAAATTTTTGGGAACTAATCCGTCTATAAAGTGAGAAGTACTAAAACACCAGGCTGAAAACTGAGCTTCTACTCATTTAAAAACCCTTAATATACATTTTTAATTTACTTTAAATATGTACTCACTCTGTGCTTTTAGCATTTTTGTGTTTTATGAATCAAAACAAAGCAACAGTTTTAAAATCTCCACAAACTTCAGCAGGAGTTTGAGATGAGGAAACAAAAAGTAACTCTGTAAATTAGTAGTAAAAAAGTAGTTTAATGAATTTTTCTCTGTTGCTGCCTGGCAGTAGATCAAAATGGGTTTTCTCCCCTCCGGGACGCTGCTTTATTTATGATTCCTTATTTAAAAATGATGTCTTGACAGAGTTCATTACAGATTTATAACGGTCGTCTGTCAATGAGATTCAAACAGCATTCATTTGTTGCAGGACTGGACCAACAAACGGCTGATTTCTGGTTAAATTCAGGCGTTTTCTCTTTAAACCAGAACCGTCGTTTGTTTGTTTTTGCAGAAAACAAATATTTCTCTTAGTTCATCAAAGAAAAGAATCGTTTCACCAGAGAGATTTTAATTAACAAGAGAAGGAAGTCGTATTTCTGCAGAAGTTATTAAAGTTTTCTCTTCAACTAGAAGTCAAAGCGCATTGCATGATGAACCATGCGCTAAATGAAATATATTCCATCCTATTAATTTAAAACAAAGCCACAGTGATTTTCTGTCAATTTAAAAAACAAAACCTGCATGTTAATAAATGCCAGATGCATAAAACATGAGGCACAGCTCTGAGTCATGGCGACTCTTCACATTTAAGCGACCAGAATCTGTCCTGCCATGTTTCTGACATTTTAACCAGCCATCAGAACAGATGGCGCTCTCAGCAGGCGCCGCATTCATGTAAATGTGCAGCTGGAAGAACCAATTTTAAGGAATTTCCTCAGTAAATATGAGACAATCGGATCATTGTTGTATAGAACTTCCTTGAGTTTTCGTTTTAGGAATGTAATTATAAATATAATTAAAATGCAGTGTATTAGTTTAGGGATTTGACATTTTTTAGCCCAATTTTGATGTTTGTAAACTAGTGTCCAAACATTTTGAATCGACAGGTTGAACGCGCTCGTTTCGTTTTTAAATTATGAGTGCAAAATATTTTTGGCAATTTTCTCTCCATTTTGCTAAAAACCAAAACCTTACCAAGTATTTTTGTCCAGTTTCTAGTGTAAATATCTCAGTTCACTTGTAATGAGACCAACTAACTTAAAATGACTTTTCATTGTAGAGGCTTGTTTTAAGTAAATAATGTCTCAATACTGGTGAAAAACTACTGTTTCAATTGGCAAATTATTTCACTTATAACATGGGAAAAATGTTTTATGATAAGTGAGATAATCTGCCAGTGGGACTCGTATTTTTTCATTAATATTAAGGAAATATTTATTTAAAACAAGCCTCTACATTTGCTGAAAAGTCACTTGTTTTATTAAGTCTACTTGGATATTTGCACTGGAAACTTTGTTTTTGCAGTGCACAAATTATTGTAGGACTTTTAAACGTTTTAATTTCTGAATTCAAATTGCTAATGTTCACAGTAATATTTTTTTAAAGTTTATTCTCTCAGTATATGTGGTAATATTTAAGTAAAGTTTATTTGTTTAGCACATTTCTGCAGTTTAAAATGTTGACAGCATAAAAACATCATACAGTCATTAAACTAAATATTACATTTTGTTATTTTATCCAGTTATTAAAAACTAAAGATACTTTTTCTGACAGGATTTTATCTTCAGCAGAACCAGTTTGGTAAAAGATAATTCTTGAATTTGACGTAACTTTAGACGGGACAAATCGGAGGTTCGGGTCGTTTCCTGAAGTTCAGCCGGACACTTTCATTATTTTCTACCAGCAGGTTCAAAATATCTAAACTGAAAATTGCAGATGTGATATTTAAATTTTGGGAAGTGTCTTTAGAACGCATTACGTGACGGCAAAAAAAAAAATATTTTTAATTAAACTAATTAATACTTTGCTCTCCTTATGGTGCGGGTGTATTTGTCAGCTTCCTGTTTGTGTTTTCCTGCTGTTTTAAAGATGCAGCCTTGATCATTTTGTTGGTTTTCCAGCCTTGACTTGGTTGTGCAGTGAGTCTGCAGGATGGCTATCCGGGCCACGATTGGCTGGCCTCCTCAGTTTTCCTCATCATGGCTGGAAACGTGGAGCGATCTTTGCGTCTGCTGCTCAACCTCTCCTGCCTGCTTTCGTCTGCGTTCATCTGGCCTGCAAGGATTCATGGATCTGTACGGAGAAACAACGATGCCTTTAATCTGAATTAATTATTTCAAACAAGCTGTAAAAACAAGTAACCAGCAGGACAAGAGAAAACATCTTTATACATAACCAGGAACAAATTACCCTACTTTTCTGTTTTAAGAAATAACAAGAAATCAACACTTATTTAACCCCACATTTTATCTGAATTTAATGAAACATACGACTTAAACTTGAAAAAAAGAAAAATGCAAGATGGTGGCCATTTTTTCAAGATGGCCACCATGGTTGTTATTGAAAAATCTTTTTTGCCCTAAAATCACCAATTAGGTGATTGTGTTTGGTGTCAAATCATAGCCTACATATTATTTAATATATTTTGTTGAGCTTGTTTTCTTTTTCTGGTGGACATTTTTCAAAATGGCCGCCATGGTTGAACTAGAGAATATACGTTTGCACTAAAATGGCAGTAGTTATTGCCAGTGGTGAGCAAAGCTAACCAAAAGGTTTGGTTCACTAACCAATTATTCAGTAAACAAGAATCTAAACCACTAAACTCATAAAGAAATTAGCGGAAGCTAACGCTAACCATTAGGGCTAACGATGTGAGACTCTCAAACTGGAAGTTTCCATTTTGATATTTAATTTTGGTACATTTTATTGCCTTAAAATCACATCATATGTGACGAATGAATCACGTCGCAATAATTGGTTTAAAAGGCTCAAAATGGCGGCCATCTTGAAAAATGGCCACCATCCTGAAATACAAGTTGCTTGCAATTTTTTTTGCTCATTTTCACACTTGAAAGATTCTAACAGCAACATATGGTGCATTATGCACACTGTAATATAGTTTTTACACCAACAAGTTGCTACAGGAAAAAAAAAATCACTTGATGACTTTCCTTTTGTTTTTTAACATGTTTATAGCAGAAAAGTGGCTGAAAGCTGTGAATGGAAAAATGAGAAAACAAATCAAATATTTAAAGGAAAATATTCCTCGGGGGAGTAATTACAGTAATTATACAGTTTTAAATAGTAGAGGAAAATCTGCTTTATCATTCCAACTTTGCTCCATCACCACTGTGGACACACAACAGTCTCTTTTCTTCTCAGTTTTTACAGAATGCTGGACTCTTTCTGTCATTAACAGGTTAAACTTGACAAATGAAGAGGAAAATGCATCAGAAAACATGAATGCACTACGTCTTTTCCTCCATATGTTCGTGTCGGTGCTGCAGTAAAACGTTTGTTTAATTTGCTTCTGCTGCGGCAGGTCCACGTCCCTCAGGAAGTAGCCGAATCGGGAATCTCTCCAGTCTACTGGTGCACGGCTCATTATGTGGAGATGCTGCTGAAAGCCGAAGTCCCTCTGGTCCATTCTGCCTTCAGGATGTCTGGCTTCACTCCTTCACAGGTAAAATCTGCAGATGATTTGATGGGACGACTCGCTTTGCTCCGGTTCTTAAATGGACGGTTGGTTGGTTTGCATAGAGATCACAAAGGAACGTTTATCCAGGTTTGATTTTATTGACATTTTATATTGTTTTTGTTGATATTTCAACTTTAATCTTAAAACAACTTCATTTTTTCTCTCAATTTGACTTTTTTCTCAAAAGTATTAAATAACTACAAAATTCATCCTGTTTTTTCACCGCCATGTTAAGTCCATCTCCTCAGTTTTTATTTATGTATTGATCTGGAAAATATTACAACTTGCGACTCTGATTGAAAATTGGATCACAAGCACCTTCATTTGTTAAATTTACATTTGGTTTAACAAAAATCTGTCAATGTTGATGCCTTCTAATTTTAGCATTTTGTCCTGTTGAATTAATTCAGATTCATGAAGGGCCTTAAGTCTTTAGCAGGAGAAACTGAAGGAGCTCCTATTTGTCATCTTCTGAGCTCAATCTCTTTATGCTTTTCTGACTTCATTAAAATTTAAAAGCTTTGACATTGAATCTTTTTGCTTTTTGAAATAGTAAAATAGCTTAAAAAGTCGGACCTCTTTTCATCTTTGCTTGGGCTTCATGGTAACGATGCAGAAAAAGCTTTTCTCACCTTGAACGTTTTTCTGTTTTGATCCTGTTTTTGGCGTCTCGCTTCGTCTCATGCTCAGCAGGATGGCCGTCAATAAGACTCTTCACATTCGCATCAGAGATCTGAACGTCTCTGGGCTGACGGATATGTTAACCTCCACATGTTCTCGTCGCTGGTTAGACGATAATGGGCAGAGCTATTCAGGCTTTTATTGGAAGTTGTGGCTCAGAAATGATGCATCTTAACGCTCTGGTGTTCATTCAGGAGGTCGTGTGCTTGCAGGCAGGTTTTCAGTCACACCGGATCTTTGAAGCATTATTCTCTCTTTCATTTCAGATTAACATGTTCGCGCTCAGGGTGTAGAAACTATCGGTACATTTTACATGACAATATAAGTTTAGTTTATTTCCTCATATTGATAACTACTTGTTTGAAAAAGAAGTAGGTAGAAGTGTAAACTTACTTAATCCAGCCACTTTTCTTTTATGTGACTTACTTTTCACACATTTTTCTTTATTTTGAAAAAAGTGCTGCAGCTAACCATTATGTTAGTGATCGATTAATCGATTACTGTGACGATTAATCGGTTTAAAAATGGCACATTTTGCATCTATTTCATCTACCTTTTTTATACATATTAGAATTACATCAAAGAAATGCAAATGAATAGTTAAATTTCTTTTTTAAATAAGAAAATTTACATTTTATTGCCTGAGATGTAATAACAGCATTCCTTTAGTGAACACTGCTCGTAGCAAAGGATGCGTCTGCAGCGAAAACATACATCTAACATCAATAGGACTGATATGTTGATTTATTGATTAACTGGGTAGTAAAAGGTTTATTTATTCATTTTGTTTTTCAGAATTTGAACCAGTTTGGAGTAAAAAACCTACAGAGAGAAGTTTTATCTTAAATGCATGTTTTCAACTTTTGTACAGTTTTGACTTTATTACTGCTCTGACTGCGTTGTTCTTTCAGCAAATGGCTCTTTTAGAGTTTGTACCCTTCAGTTAATGATGAATCGATTATGTAAGTAATTGATTAATCATGATTAATCGTTAGTATCTCCTGTTGTAAGTGGATATTGTGTAGCGCTGACTAGCGCAGGCTGCCTTTCCCTTCCTGCTGTGAGGTGAAGCTTCGGCTGCACAGCCTCCTCCCGGTGGGGTGACTGAACCCTGCGGTGCAGAAACACTGTTGGTTCTGCTTGGATTGAACCCCCTCATGGGCCGGGAGTCCCTGTTGAACCACTGGGTTGTTAAAGGCTCCTGTGGTTCTTATTAGAGGTTTCAGCAGATAAACATGTCGGAGCTCTGTGTAGTACACTTCACACATTTTCTCTCTTTTTCTGGGATGGAACAAAAATTATTCTGTGGGCAGTTTGTGGTGTTAACCACCTAGAGGCCTGAAATTCAATCAAGTTGCTCAGAGAGCCCTCTAGAGGCTCCTTCAATTTGCAAGTCTAAAACCAAACATTTGTCAGAAGTGCAGTGTGGGATTTGCCACTGGCAAGTTCTCATGCCAAAAGTCTCCAAGCAAATTGAGACTGAATTGGGTTGTTTCAAGTGATCTGCCCCATTTCGCTGCTAAATCAGCCCATATAAACGGTTTTCTGTTGGTAGGGCTGAAATGATTAATCGTTGATCAGAGTATATCTTGACAGAATGTCCCTTCATCCCAACAGAGGCTACACCATTATTTTTGTTTTTACAGCTGAAACAAGAGAAATCATAAAAATGTTAGCAGATTTGTGTTTTACCTACTTAATATATTTGCTTTTAGGGATGAAACGATTAATTATGATGAAATGATTAATCATTAACTGGAATATACAGACTTAAAAAACTACCATTTG
This sequence comes from Poecilia latipinna, assembly GCF_001443285.1. Taxonomy (NCBI): domain Eukaryota; kingdom Metazoa; phylum Chordata; class Actinopteri; order Cyprinodontiformes; family Poeciliidae; genus Poecilia; species Poecilia latipinna. The sequence goes on along the minus strand of NW_015113719.1, from coordinate 187,666 downwards.
ATGAAAGAACAGCAAATAAGCTAAAACTTTTTTAAAAAAGGGAACAGATATGAAAACACAAGAGCAGCCGGTCAGCATCTAACGATTAATCGATTAAAATATTGTCATTCTGTAAAATTTTCATTAAATCCGTTAAGCCGTTTTACACGATAACGGAAATATGTTAAAGATGCTTAAAAAATTAATTTAATTCCTTTTTTAAATGAGCATTTAATTGCCTAAAATCCAGTAACGGCATCTGCAGATAAAAATGCTTCTAAGTTCAACGCAGTGCAGAGTTGATCTGTTTTTTCATATTAAATGTAAAATTTATGCAGCTTTAGCTTAATTGCTGCACTGAGGATGTTGTTAGCAATTGGCATTTATTGGAGTCTGTATACTCTAGTTAATCAATTCAGCCCCAAACGCAAGCAGAACAAAAATGTTAGCATATTTTTAGTGATTTCTTTCTCGTTTCAAAAGGGAGTTGAGACAAAAATAATGGTGTACCATTGCTTTAATTTTTAAAGTAAAGGATATTCATTTCCTGGAACAATGTAAAAACAGTCGACTTGATGCTAAATTTAGTGTTTTTATTAATCGACAGGTGTGCCTCCACTGGCTCACTCAGTGTTTCTGGAATTATCTGGACTGGACCGAGATCTGCCAGTACATCTGCACCTGTGTGGTGATGGGTCCAGATTACCAGGTCTACCTGTGTGTGGCTGTTTTCAAACACCTGCAGCCTGAGATCCTGGAGCGCACGCAGTCCCAAGAGCTGCAGATCTTCCTCAAGGTAAACCTGGAGTTCAGAGGTATTTGGTTCTCTGCAGATTTCCACACTTAGAACATGGAGATCTGCAGTTTTCATCAAAGGTACCTCAGCTGAAAGACAGTCTGACAAACAATGTAGGATTTTTGAGTAATTTTCATTTTATTTCATGAAATAAGTACTTGTTACTGCATCAGCATGGATTTTGGCCCATTCCTCCTTACAGCTCCTGCAGGTTTCAGGGCTGTTGCTAGGCAACAGAAGTTTAGCTCTTTCTCCAAAGGTTTTCGGTTGGGTTCAGGTCTGGAGGCTGGCTGGTCCATTGGCTGCATTCACACAGCAGGCAAATACGACCAACAGCAACCATGTTTTCACTGCAGTCAGATCATCATGCAGCATTTCGTCCCACTTCGCTCACTCACGTGAGAAATGCCTTGTAAATCCGGACGTCTGAAAATTATCATGATTATGAACAAAGTCTGTCAGGGCATATTGGAATTACGAAAATAAATTTACTTAATAGAAATAGAAACACGCAAATTATGAAACAAGAATTCAAGTTTTTCAATACAAATGTTTCTGTGCAAAGATGATCGTTTGGAGTCACTGTCATGCTGGCAGATCCAACAACTTATCCCCAAGGGAAGTCAATTTTCACAAATAAAGGCTGTGCTATAAAATACATGACATCACCATTAAAATAATTTTCCCACCCAACTTTACACTCAAAAAGACTTAAGTCAGTATTTAAACAGGAGTACAACTTAATTATCTTCTAAGATAATTAATGCTAGACTTTTCTCTGTGTAGCATTGATCTTGGTTATTCAAAGTTTTCTGCTGCTAATGATTTGTCCTCAGTTTTATCTTTCCTCACTGATATTTATGAATAAAGATAATCAGCTGTTGCTGCATCTCCAACTGTTGGCAACACAGAGCTGATGAACGAACTCGACGGTTTTATCCAGACTTGTTCTGATTAAGGTGAGCTCTGACATGAAGCCATCAGTAGCCATCAGACACAAGCTGCCACGGACCATCTCTGTGAATAAAACATCAGATTTTATCTGAGGAAGTTCATCTAATGAGCTGCAGAAACAGAAAAAGGGAAACTTCCACATCCTCTGTCCTGAGTTGAACTGAGAAAGTTTTTGTCATGCCTCTTTGCATCCAATCTTCCTGCTGTCTGTCTCTGTGGGAATAATGTGAAGTGAGTATTTTACCCAGACAGATGTGGTTTTAGGACATTAAGGTGTTCTCTCATCCTGTCTCACTGGGGATATACATCTATATTTCATCTAAATTAAAATTTGAAAAGGGAAACGTCGAGTCCAGCTGGAGTTTAACTGCAGCAAAGCTAAGAGAGTTGGTTCTGTTTTCCACCGACCCACAGGCTACATGGAGCCGCCATCTTTTATTCATCTAAAAGCTGAATAAAATTAAGACTTTCCAGACGATATTTTATTTACAACAGAACATGGATAGTTTACAAAATGGCTGAAGAAGGAGTGAAAATATTTAACATCCAAGTTAATTTATGTCAGATCTATGAAAACTGATTTCACACACAATAGTCCAGTTGGTTTGATTGCAACATTTACTACATGAAACAGAGTGAAATCCAGTTCCCCTCCGCACCTGTGGGGGCGCTGCACCAAGAACGACTGAAGGAAACAACATGAAAACCTCTGAAAAACACACCAAAACTTCCTTCTTCATGAAATGTAAACCAAAATATAGTGGTGTCACATTTTAGCCAACAAGCTATTTTCCCTGCTAGTGCTAGACTATCGTTTTTGTTTGGGTTGTACTTACCCAGAACGCCTGGCGCTATAGTCCACTTCCTGCTTTTGGGCATTCACACCTCCCCAAACGAACCAGACTGACTAAACAGGGCTGGAGTGAAACCTTCCAGCGCTGTGAGCTTTGGTCCAGCATCTCTAACAGGGTTGGGAGGCACGAGTTCATACGTTATGGACAACGTGACGATAAACACAAAACGGATTTTTGATCTAGTTTCTAGTGCAAATATCTTGGTACACTTGAAATAAAACCAACTCATAAGTAACTTTTCAGAAAGATATGAGTTTGATTCAGCTCAATAATTCCTTAATATTCATGAAGTTCTAGTTCTACTCAGATTATTTCACTTATAACAAGATAATCTGCCAGAGGAACCAGAACTTCATGAATATTAAGGAATTATCTCTTACATCTCGCTGAAAAGTTACTTGTAAGTTTGTTTTGTCATGTTTAAAGTTTACTAAGACATTTGCAGTAGAAACTAGACCTAAATTACTAGGTAAAATTTGTGTTTTTGCAGTGAAGTTTCTCAATAAAAACATGTAATGAATAAAATATTAATTCATATGATCTGAAAGTCTTCATTTTACTCAACTTTGTAACATTTTGATAAACCAACTCAAACTGTCAAGTTAAAGTAATTTGATTTTTATATATTAATATCCGACGGCGTGTTAGAGCCATCGCTACTAAAAAAATTCCAGAAAACTTCTGAAATTAATCTAAATAATTTTGACAGAACTTTACTCCGTATTAGTAAGATTTGCAGTTATAAAATTTTAAATGGTGGAAAAAATCATCACTGTACGACACAAGCTAACCTGTGGATTATAATCTGTTATTTTTCCAGCATATTTCAGCCAAAAAGCTTCATAAATTAAACTTTTAAACACAGATGGAACAGAAAAACACCATCAGTTCTGATGCTCCACCTGAATCTCCTCTGCAGCTCCTCCCCAAAACCCAAACAGCACAAAAAGACACTTTATAACTAATATATTAAAAATGTTTAGTTTTATCTTAAGCAAAAGCTTTAGGGGATTTGTTCAACCCCACACTTTATATTTATCATATTAGTAAAATTAATTATACAACAAAAGTTTAAACAGCTAAACAAAATTTAAATTACAAGAATTTTATCCATGTTTAAATCCTTTCAGTCTCAAAATTATTTAATCTGAAAATATTAATTTGCAACCAGTGAGGGAATTTATGAAGTCTGAACAAAATAAAGCAGCTCAATTAAAGGTTTAATATTAAGACTTTAGTTGTTAAATGTGTTGTTTTGTGTTTATTTGAATATTTCATGTTTCATTTTGTTTCAAGATGCAGTTTTACAATGAGATAAAAATAATCTACAATGCCTTTTGTTGTTTTTGCTAATTGGCTAAAATAAATGTTACTTGACATCAAATTTATTTTACCTTTCTGTTTTTAATAAGATATTTATTTCATTAATTTAACTGTAAGCTTCTGTCGGCGTCAATATTTTAATTAATTTCTTCAGTTTTAGCATAACTCATTCATCATGTGCCGTCAACTTTAAGATCAAAGGAATCCCCAGCAATTAGCTCGTTAATTAGCCTAGCTAACGATCTCCTAAATGCTAATGTTCAACATATTGTGAAGCTCTACGGGACGTTAAGCAGCTCCTGCCACCGTTCAGGAGGGAAACCTTCATAATGCTGGGAAAAAAGTTATTCCTTTTCCATTTGTCACAGTTTAGTGTTTCAGAACGTCAAACCAACTTAAACATTAGTCAGAGATGAGAAAACAAAGATTTAAATGGTTCATTATTGAAAACAAAGAAGACTACGTGAATATAGCTTTAAACAGTAAACATTTTCAAAACTACTTCTGAAAATCCCAAACTTCCTCACGAGAATATAAAACCGAACAGCTGGTTTCTGTTTTGTGAGATTAAATTAGCGTCAATGTGACCCTAATATAAAATATTTAAATGTTTATTGGCTAGACTTAATTTAATATCAATCACACGTTTTCAACTGAAATGTGAGACACGTCCACACCGTTTTATACACTGTAAAAATTTCTAGTGCAAATGAACTTAAAATAAGGCAAAACTAACTTACAAGTGATTTTTCGGTAAGATATTTGAGTTTGTTTTAAGCAAATAATTTTTCAATATTCATAAACAGAAAACTAATTCCACCGGCAGCTAAAACAAGCTCCTGTTTCTTACTGAAAAATTACTTGTAAGTTAATTTTGTCTTAGCTAACGATCTCCTAAATGCTAATGTTCAACATATTGTGAAGATCTACAGGACGTTACGCAGCTCCTGCCACCATGTAGTAAAATATTTCCACTAAAAACTAGATGAAAAATACTTTTTTGTGTGTTTTGCAGTGTTGACCAGGAAATGAAAGAAACTCAACATGTTTCTTACGTTACACTGCAAAAACACAAAATTTTACAAAGTAGTTTTGTCTAGTTTTTAAAGCAAATATCTTAGCAGACATGGAATAAAACAACTTACAAGTGACTTTTCAGTAAGAAATATGAGCTTATTTCAAGCCAATAGTTCTAGTTCACTAGCAGATTATTTCACTTAAGAAAATAATTTTTTCCCATAAGTGAAGTAATCTGCCAGTAGAACTAGTACATCAATATTGAGGAATTATTGATTTAAAATAATCACATTTCTTACTGAAAAGTTTGTTTTATTTCAAGTGCACTAAAATATTACTAGAAACTAGATCAAAATTACTTGGTAAGATTTTGTGTTTTTGCAGTGTACGACTTCCAGGCTGCTAATAAATTAAACATAAAGGCTTGTTGTTCACATTTTCATCTCTGGTGAAGTTCTGTTTGTTTTAGCTGAGCTTCAGTGAAGCTCTGGTGCTGAAGGTGTTGTCTTTCAGAAAATCCTCCATCAAAGTGGAAAATAAATTGCGCCTCCCTTTCTAACCTCATTACTGGCTGCGTTCGCTGAAGGCCACAGGACGGATAACGAGTGAGGGCAGAGTCACGCTGGGCGCCTCGTTCTGACTGCCAAGTGTCCTCAGGGTCCGGCTGATAATTGACGAAGCCACTCAAACCTCTGCAGCTCGGCGGCGACACTCATCTGCTCTGCCTGAGTGTCTGCATTGCCCACAAGGCCGAGGGTTGCCATGACAGACGCAGACTTGGACCCGAGCAACAGCCATGCAGCGGAAATAAAACCCTGTAGCGCTGTAGATGTTTCTACATATTAAGGTTTTCAATAGGTGTCTTTTATATTTTCTTATCAAATGTTAAGAGTTTTAATAAGATTTTTTTTCTTTAAAACTTTTCCTAAGATTTCTGGCTGTATTGACCACACTGCAAAAACATTCAGTCCTTAGTATTTTTCGCCTGGTTTCTGTTATAAACATCTTGGCACACTTGAAATAAGACAAAACTAATTTAGAAGTAATTTTTCAGCTGCAGGACTTGATTTAGGTCAACAATTTATTCAACTTCCAACCTTTTTCCAAACAACTGCTGCCTGAACAATATGACTGAAAAAAAAAAATCAAGATATAAGCATTTCATATCAGTCAATATCAATGATTGATTAATTTTTTTGTTTAAATATCTGAAATGCTGCCAAACCGATGGTGCCACCTTCCCTGTTTTAGCCACAGTTTTTATTCCACAATGTTTTTTTTTAAGCAGTTATGAAGCACAGAGGCAAAACTTTAAACTACTACTGCGCAAGTTACTCAACAGGTTGTTGCTAGGTAACCAAGGAACAAGTGAGTGAGTTGTTACTAGGTAACCAAGGAACAAGTGAGTGAGTTGTTGCTAGGTAACCAAGGAACAAGTGAGTGAGTTGTTACTAGGTAACCAAGGAACGATCGAGTTAGTCGTTTCCAATCACTTTGCTTAACTTTCGGTGAGAGGTTGAGCAGCTAAAGTCTTTCCTCTGCCTACATTCCCCAGAATGCTGTGCGGTTCTGGGTCGGAGTTCAGTGATTATTCTATATAATAAATATTCTAGCAGATGTATTACATATTATCGATTTGTTGTCCAGCCCTGGTTGTTCCTTTGATTTGGTGTCAAGCAGTGAAAGATTTCCCCTTCGTTCTCCAAATGAAACAGTTAAAAGCTCAGTTTACTCTGTAATGAGCTCTTAAGCTGATCTATAAAGTATATAGAGCACATTTTACATTTATAGCTCAGGCACTTAGAAGCTGAAACACGCCGATTATAATTTATGATACGTTACAACAAATGACCCTCCTCTCCATCCATCTCCTCTTTAATTTTAAACATCTTAACAAAAAAAATGTTATTTCCCATCTTTAGGAGGAGCCGATTAAAGGGTTTGAGTTCAGCAGCTACCTGGAGTTCATGATGGGACTGCAGCGCAGCTACCGGGACGTCGTCCTGACCGACATGGAAAGCATCAGAAACCCTCCAGAGTAAAACTTTCTCTCACTTTCTGGTCGCTAAGTTGGAGATATTCTACAATATCTGAGCATAATGCAGTAATTTGAGCGTAGATGTGTGAAATATTTATGTGTAACTGTGTTTTCTGCCCGGTGAATAAAGCTGTGCAGAATAATCTGAAAGAACAAACAGAATAACCGCAGTAACATTATGCAAGATCCCAATAATCAGCTTCAATCCTCACCCTGAAAATAAGCTTCTCTCCCAGATTACATCTGTAAAAATGTGTATATAATGAGTATTGTACGTAAAAATTGGTGTTTGTTTATTCCTGTTGTGTAAATATTAATTCCTGTGAGTTTTTGTATGAGGATCTTCTGATGTATTAAAATAAGGTTTTCAATACATGTTGGGGTTTTTCCTTTGAACTCCTGCTTTGTAGTTTAAACACATAAACATAAAACAGAAGAGAAAACAGTCTCTGGTTTTACATCATCTAAGAAAAAAAAACAAAACAAGCTTTGATCTTACAGACAGGAAAATATTTCATATTTTTGTTTGACCATCGGCGTATTTAAAATTCAACAAACCCAGGAAATCAGGTTTAAATACTGTTTACACTGTAAAAACACGTCTTAGCAAGTATAGTTGGTCTAGTTTCTAGTGTAAATATATTAGTACACACTGAATAAGAAAAAATATTTACAAGCAACATGTAAGAAATGGTTTTAAGTCAATAATGGAACTAGAATTTTTCTTATCAATACTAAGAAATTATTGATTTAAAACAGTTTCCTGTGCCTTGCTTTAAAAGTTATCGGTAAGTTATTAGTTTGTCATTTCATTTGTACCAATAATTTCCACTACAAACGTAACCAGAGATACTTGGTAGGATTTTGGGTTTTTGCAGTGTAAAAATAAAGACTCTGCAAAAACAGTTTCTCTTGCAAATATATTAAGACAAAACTAACTTGGAGATAGAGGATCAATAATTCCTTAATGAGGAAATTTTATTTCACTCATAAAAGTAAATAATTTCTTAATATTCATAAATAAAGTACTAGCTCCATTGCCAGATTTGTTTCCAATTATAACATTTTTCTAATGTCATGAGTGAAATCTTAAGACTTTTTTAAATCAATATAAGGAATTATTGTCTCCTATTTCATACTGAAAAGTTACTTCTAAGTTATTTTTGTCTTATTTCAAGTGTAGGAAGAGAAACTAGACCAAAACTACTTGGTTAGATTTAGTTTTTTCTGCATTGTAAACAGTTTTCTCATGTTAAACTGTTATAAACACCAAGACGAATCTTTAACCCTTTACAAGGCATCCATATTGTTTTAGCATATAAGAACACAACCCTTTTTATCGACTTTTTGTACATTTAATATTTAAAATTGGACTTTTCCTGCTTTATTTCTGTTGAATTATGCCAGATAGCGCATTTCTGATTCGTAGCCGACTAGCTGGACGCCGGCGTTGGTTATTTTACGCATCATTAACGGCAGGTTACGGCACTCAGTCCTTCCTGTTGCTGGTCGTTGCATGAAAGATGCATGAGTTGCATTATTAGGCCTCATTAGCAACCAGAGGCTCGTCTCTGCTGCAGTCCTGTTGTCCTTCTGACGCCTGAATAATAAACAAATTGATCACATCCGTCCGTCTCTGCTACAGGAACCCATCAAATGTTTACCTGGTAAAAAACGCCTTCGCCTCTGAAGGTTAACATTTGGGCTGAACCTTGATGCTTCTCTAATCAATCAGCCGGCTGTTTGAGGACAGGAAGCACTGGCAGGTTAAACACCACAAACCACTTCTGACATTTTAGTCTTCTGGAGGCAGAGCAGACGATCTGCTGTTAATTTGGTTGGGAGGTCTGCAAATGCTAATTTTACAGTTTTATGAACCGAAAAACATGCTGCAGTTTTTAAGAGAAAAATTACTCAGACTTTAATTTGTTTTTCATTTTTAGAGTTTAAGCAGCTTGTTAAAATTCCTGTTTTACACAAGTTAAAAATGAGACAAACCCCAGAAACATTGCCTCCAAGTCCAACAAAAGTAACATCCAAGTCCCTAGAACGTCGCCGCCAACCTCCAGAGAAATATCCTCCAAAAATGTCTAACAACTTCCACAAGGGAGCCTGAAAGTCTTGTAAAAAGTAACTCAAGTCCCACAAAGGTAACACCCAAGTCCCTAAAATTTAGCCTCCGAGTCCCTGAAAGGGAGCCGCCAAGTCTCAGACTACTAGGCTCCAAGTCTCACAAGGTAACCTTCAAATCCCTAAAAAACATCCAGCAAGTAGCATCTAACCTGTGGATATGTAACCTCCAAGTCCCAGAAAATTAAACTCCATTTTCTGGGAAAAGTAACCTCCAAGTCCCTAAAATTTAGCCTCCAAGTCCCAGAAAAGTCCAACAAAGATGACCAGAAACACAGACCCCTAGTGCTGGAAAAGCAGCTTCCGAGTCCCAGAAAAGTAACATGCAAGTACCTAAAGAATCCTCCAAGACTCTGAAACATGGTCCTCGAGTCCGAGGAAAAGTGACCTACAAGTCCCACAAAATTTGCTTCCAACATCTCAAAAAGTCTCTGAAAAATCCCCTCCAAGTTCCGGTAAATCAGTTTGAGATCTTAATTTGTTTCTTCTCAAGCTTTTTCTACAAAATTAAAAACTACGATGGGAAAATTTATGTTTTTGAAAACCTTTTGTCAGGTTTAGTTTATTTCTACAGGATCAAGGAAGTTCAAAGTATTATAATGAAAAAAAATTACATTACAGTTGCAAAATAAAAAATTAGACTAAAATTAATCAATTTTCTAGGTGTTATTAATCAAAGGCTGCGCGAAACAAATGGGTTTTTAAGTCGAGTTTGGGATCTTGCATTGATGAATTGTTGAAAAAAATAAATCAGTATTATATTCAGCTATGGAAAATTCAGACTAAGCTCTTTGTTCCCCACTGAATAAAATCCATCACTGTTTAAAAAGCAATGAGATATCTGTGCATTTATTTATTCGGCTGCAATCAAAAATAATTATACTTCAATACAGGATTATGGGAAAAAGCAGAGATGATAATTAATATAATCAAGAAGTAATTTTATTATTAATCAACCCCAGACCTATTCTGTAATAATTCCACTAATTAAAACAATGGAAAACAAAGAAAGGCTGATTACTCTACAAACTGCTACCTAAAGGCTAAAAGTTGTAATTTAGTGAATAAAATGTTTGTGTTGAACTTTCAGTTCTCATAAAACCTTTACAAATCATTTAGAGCTCCTTTTTAAACCTCATTAAACTCCAGATCCATGATTTAAACACAAAGTTCTCCAATTATATCACAAATTATAGTTAAGAAGTCACATTCACCGTGTCTTTCATATTTTTGACACCATGAGAAGCAGAACTTTATGTTTGACTCAAACCTCCGGTCACTAGGTGGCAGCGGTGTTCAAATTAATAACAGGCTGCCAGTTTATCAGACACACACGAAGATGTTTTAAAACATTTCTATTTCAGAGGACAAACCTTTAGTCACTACAGACAGAAATAAAAAAGAAAATTTTAACCAAAAAAAAAATTATGAGAAATTTTCTAGAAAAAAAGTGGAAATTTCTAAGTTTCAAAAGTCAAAAAAATTTTAACTTTTGAAATGTTTTCTGAAATATTCCTGAGACTAAGGTCAAATTTGTTCTATTTACAACAGAGCTAATACGCGGCCGTAGATGCTGAAGTAAAAAAAAAAACCTCATTCATTTCATGGTCTTAACTTGTTCCATAATGTATTGATAAAACAGCAAACTGTTAAAATACCAATAAGTAGCAGCTTACATAGTAAATAATTACTTAAAATTAAATATTTAACATCTTTCACATCAACTAGAACTTCCAAGATTTTGCAATTGTTTTCTGATTTTTTTAAAATTAAAATCACAGATTTTCTGGTTCCAACTATAAATATTTGCAAGGAATTTTAAAATATTTGTGCTCATGCAATTAAAGACTATAATAACTTGACATCAAGTAATAATGAGGCATGACTCTAGTAGAAGTAGGAAATACTGCCACCTGCAGGTGGGTTAAACTTAAAACTGAAAATTTTTGAGGAAAATATGATGTAATTTAGCAGAATGCAGATAGAAAATGCTTTGATTTATTGATAAAATAATATTTAACTCCTCCGTTATCTTGAAGTTTCTTCCTCTGGAGTCTAAGGGGCCCCATCAGGAGCTGTGGCGGACCAGATTTGGCCCCCGGGCCTCCTGTTTGACGCGCGTTTTAAAGCAGATTCTGTTTGCAGAAGGTCGAATCTGATGTGTTTGTGTTTACATGAAGCCATCTCAAAGCTCTGAAAACTGGAGACATTAACATCACAAGCTGAGAAAACAAATCAAATTGGGCTTTTCTGAGTTTTATTTTGCGGGTATTAAATGAGACAGTTGCTAAATTATGTGAATGCTTCCGACAGAACAGCCGACTTCCAGCTCGTTTAGGTTGGTCTGATCATTGTTTGGCTTTGCTCAGGCCTTTATTTCAGCCATCTGCTGCTGCAGTTTGTTCCAGTTTTCAGAGCTACAGCATGAAGATACAAGAAGAGAGAATGAGTGTCTGTGTCAGAGCTGAAGGGACTGTGATGCAGGCCGTATTAGGCGCGTCTGTCAGCGTTTTCATCAGCTGAATCCATGCGGACGCCGTTTTGTTGCATGGAGAGTAAAAAGAAGCGAGCGGAGCTGCAGCCTGTCAGAGTCTGAGGGTTTTCCCTGCTTTAGGAGAATGTAAAGGCTTGACTTTGCTAATAGGAATTGATGTTTTGTAGCTGCTGGATGAATGGCACTTCTGGCTCACTTTGCAGTTCTCCAAACAAACCGTGGAAACTTTTGTGGAGTTAGGGGACGTCTGACCTCATTTCTGTAACATTTGGACACGCCTGGCAGTGAAGCAGCAGCACGAGCTCAGGGGACGACTAACCTTTTTATTTTACCAGAAGACAAAGAGAAGGAGGTTTTATCAAGCAGAGACATCTTGATCATGAAAAACCAAAATAACTTTTCATCATGCGTCACAGCAGTCTGAAAGGTTTTTCTTTGAACAGGTTAGGATAAATTTATGACACATTCAAAACATTTTCAATACAGTTTTTGCACAAAATCAATTTTAGATAATGAGGTTTTAGTTTCGAGCTGTTTTAGGGACTGTCGCTTTAAATCCAAATGTTTACACTCACACATGAAGTTGACTGCAAACAGATGCTGAATTAGACTAGCGTGCATCTTTGGAAAGCAGAAGTGGATCCTCCTGCACAACCAACAAGACTGCACACTGCAAAAACTAAATATTGCCAAGTATTTTTTTGTCTGATTTCTAGTGCAAATATCTTAATAGACTCGAAATAAGACAAAAATAACTTATAACTTTACACCAAGATACAGGAGATTGCTTAGAACCAACAATTCCTTAATATTGATGAAAAGTGCTAGTTTCAATGGCCAATTATTTATCTTGTAACATGGATAAAAATGTCTTGTTATAAGTGAAATAATTTGCCATTGAAACTCTTAGAAACCCTCCGATTTCTTTCGAAAAAGTTACTTGCAAGTTTTGTCTCATTTCAAGTTTCTGCAAGATATTTGCTAAATCTTACCAAAAATGCTTGGTAAGATTTTGTGTTTTTGCAGTGCAGCAAGTGGCTTCTGGATGGTAAATCGTCAACAGAACGCTTGTTCTCCAGCAGCCATTGTACAGCGGTAAAACTAGCTGACCGAATGTGCTGGAACTCCACTTTGGTTGCTAGGTAACGGGCTGGGCTGGCTGGGGTTGCTAGGTAACGGGCT
>NW_015113719.1:158123-171602 GCF_001443285.1 Poecilia latipinna | reverse complement strand
TGAAACGGCTCATTTTCCAAACGTTTTTATCTTTTTAAAACACTTTGAATGTTTCTGGAAGCAGCAGAAACCCAAAGGCGAGTATAAAAACGTGCAGAATGTGAATTTGGTCTGAACGGTTTTGTTCTGCAGCCATGCTGGTTTATTTTGGGCCCCAGGACTCCATCTGATAAGCAGGTTTTGATGGAGGAGAGGCAGCAGAGCAGCTGCTGACTGATCGATTGGAGCTCCAATCCTCGAATGCGGCTTCAGTCCGACTGCTGCTGACACTAAGCTCCATACTTCTTAGGGTAATCAGCAGCTGTTCAGAGGACTTGGTCCGCCTCTGTGATGTGTGATAAACGTTTGGCTCAGTCCATCTGCGATAGAGACGCAGATATGCAAAGTGAAACGTCTCATTTGTGAGAGAAAAACTAAGTTAAAGCTGCCAACTATCAGAGTCGATGTGATTAAAGAAAGCACAACGCTGCACCTTCCTTTTAAAATTTATTTTTAAGTCAATTTTTTGAGAAATATTCTAAGTTTATGGAAAAATATTCAGCAGTAAGGTTTTAACTAAGGAAGCTGCAAATACTGATTTTAGAGAATTTAACTGGAATCCAGTCAGGAAAGAGAGATTTGTATTTCCAGTTTCAACCTTATGTAAGTCTGAAAAGTCCAGGTTGTTTCTGAAACCTAAAAACTACGTTAGTTTACACTAAATAAAACCACACTATGCTAATTATCCAACATGAATCTGTTTACCACTTTTGTTTTCACACAACATGAATTAAAAATTTAGATTTTTGTAAATATGCTCAGATTTGCATCTTTATAGGTGGTGATGTCACCTTAAAGGAGACCGATTATGGAAAATTCACATTTTTAATCTTCCTTTTGGGTCTCAACTGCTTTAAAAAACATCCAGCTGTTTTATGGCAATAAGTTAAAGTTTATGGTGTCTGGAAAACAAGCAGCTTCAAAAACCTCTGGATTGTCAGGTCACAATCAACACTGCACTGTTACCTAGCAACCCCAGCCCGTTACCTAGCAACCCCAGAGGAGCTCCAGTACAATTGGTCAGCCGCTTTTACCAATGCTCTAAAAAACAAGAGTTTTGTTGTTGACTTATCATCCAGAAACCACTTGTTGGTTGTGCAGGAGGCTCCACTTCTGTTTTTCAAAGATGTGAGGTTGCATAGTTTTGCAGCCACAATGCAGCCATTTTCTCCTGGGCAGAACTGAGCAGATGAAAATCTAATAATTTAAGAATGATTTTGTGCAAAAATAAATGCAATGAATATGTTTTGTATAGACCATAAATGTCTTATAACCTGTTGAAGGGACTATGATTGGTCATCTTTAAGAAGGAAAACTACTGGGAGACGATTGTGTTTTTTAAACTATGCTTGTGGAAAGAAACCAGATCATCTGTAGCTTTATGCGTTTCAGATGAAGATGTAAACCTGCTGCAGTTTTCAGATTTTTTAATCCGTTTATTTCCTTTAAATCTCTGTAGCATTCCTGAGATGTTGCAGATCCCGACTGGAGGGACATGACTGAAGTCTGCAGCTCACCGGACATCGAGCCGCGTTCACGCTGGACAATAATCTGTCCATGAAAAGCAACTCGCCTGTAGAAATGGACCAGAAAGAGAAGATAAGAACGGCAGGCAGAGTGAAAGGCTCCGTCTCCACATGGAGCAACCTGAACCTCCAGCATGTTGGAGACGATGCTTTGATCCAAACGGTTCCTGCTGCTTCTGTCTGATCAGCCGCTGATTATTTTCACTCAGAATTAATTTCAACATAATTGTCTGTTGATTTCAATTAGCTGTGAAAACCTCGTTATGGACGATGACTAACGGTAACTCCTACAGCATAATGACGCGCCGTGCTGCTGATCCTGATTACGGACTTTTAGGTGACAACAAGCAATTTGAGGCAGATAATCGGCGGTAATTAGTTGATAGGCGAGGAACTTCCTCTGGTCTGAGCTGCTATCTTTAGCTGCTTTTTATCTCATCCCAGCTGAACCCATTTGTGTCTCCGACTCCAGAACCGCTTTCTGATTCTAATCTTTAGCGTCTCTCTCTCTTATCGGCCTCTAATCTTTATTTTATCTCCAGTTTCTGGTTCCGTTTTGTCCTCTCATTGTTTCCAGCCTTGTTTTGCAGGTTCTCTGCAGAAACCCAATGTTATCAGCCAGAGATGTCATAGTTTGATCATTGTTTATGCTGTTAACAGCTCTGAGCTTAAGGGAGGCCTGCATTAGCATTTCTATTTGTTATAGTCAATATTCTCCACAATGGAGTGAATGTTCTTTGTGTGCATGTGAAATAAATGACTTCAGGGATTTGGTACTCGGAAATACAGAGCGTTGTACGAGGCATGTTGATGATGCTTTATGCAGAAAAAGGTCACAGCCACCTCTAATACAGATGTCATTAGAGCTGGATTTCATTTTACAGCCTTTTTTTTAAAACTGAGAATCATTTATTGATCCCAGCTCTCCACCTCTTTGTTTTCTTCTGCCTCTCGCTGGGCTCTGCCGGCTCCGTCTTTAATTTAAAACGCGGCGCCGCTCTCGTTTGGCATGCATGCTGCAGGCTTTCCCCGAGCCGGTCTGCCTCAACGCCGCCGCCATCAACTCTGCTGCCTGTCGGCTGTCTGGGAGAGGCGGCGAGAATCACAATTCCCCGCTCACACAAACTCCCCTCTAACTGCAGCAGCGCTTCAGATTTGGGGAGCAAAATTAGTAGCCGGCTTCCTAAATCTCATAAATCAGACGTCAGTCTAGTTTCCTCCTGGCAACAGCAGAGTATTATGCTGAGGCTGATGGGATGAATAAGGGTTACCAAGAAAAATCTCTCAAAAGTAGAGTTTGCCAGCGTTTTGAAAGCAACGAGTCTGGAAGATGAAACTACAGAGAAATTAATTTAAACGGGAAAATTTGCTTTCACAAGTTGTTTGTTCACATAGAGATGCTGGTCAGTCTGGTCACAGAAGAGCAGTTTGAGTGAAACGAGGAAGTTTAACAGAAATGAACTTTATTTAACTCTGAGGTGTTTTGGATGTGCTTTCAGCACGACTGATGAGTGAAACATTCAACAATAGAAGTGGTTAAATTAACACTGAAGTTTAAGAAAACAACCGTTATTAAAATCACATAAAAGGTTTTTCACCAAACTGAGAATCCTCCTGGTTTCCTGCCAGTTTCAAACTTTCATCCAGAAGGTTTGAAACTATTTTTCTTTTCTTCTAAATGACAGCAGGTGTAAATTAAATGCCATCCATTAGTGACACTGCTGTGAACCGCTTCACACTCAAAAACATCAAAAATCCCATTACAATAAAATACAAATGGACGCAGGAAACAATATCCAGCAGAGAAAAAGGCAAGATTTAAAAATACAACCCAAGAATATCACAGTGAGTGAAAAGCTAAAAAAATAGAGCTTGTTAAATGTCAACAAAATTATCGTATCCACGCTCCAATGGTGAGATCTTTAATTGTCTCTAATCTTTGAGAGAATGCAGTTTGAAATATTCCTATTTAACTGGACTTGTTAAAATTTACTGTTCTTTTTAATCCACTTTTCCATGACTTAAGCAACATCCGTTCAATTAAAAAGCTCCTAAACTCAAAGGATAAGAAAAAACACACATGAAGTTAGAATTTGTTATGAAAAATCACAAAGGAAACCAGTTTGACAGAACAGATGATTTCTGCCACCAACCAGGTGATTCCCAAAGAGAAACCACCTGAAAATGTGGAAGATGATGCATGGAGCTGCACAGTATCCTGTCAGTCGGGTAGAAAAACCGGCAGAAGAATGAGGGAAAGAGTAGCTGCTGAAAGTTTAAAGACCCTCAGAAGTCCTGGAGAAGTATTGATCACTTGAAAAATGTTAGAAAGTCTGAAAGAAGTGAGTTACTGTCTGAAGCCTGACGATGGAGCAAGCCTTGGGTATTAGATTGTTTCTTCTTGTCATGATTTCATAATTCGTCCAGAAGCTGATCTGTGTCCTGAGAACAAACCATCTGCACCTTCACTTCCACCTGCTATTTTCAGACATTTTAACTGCTGAACTACAGAGGCCCCTAAGGGACATGGGGGATTTTTTTAATTTTGTGTTACGTCACAGAAGTGTAGAATTCCCACAAAACACTGCAAAAACACAAAATCTTACCAAGTAATTTTGGTTTGTTTTCTAGTGCAAGTACCTAAGCTGCAGTTAGCCACTACCCCCAACTCAACATTTACATTCACACCTGAAAACAGCTGCAACATGCGCAATTATACACCTGTACATTTTTGACAAGCAGAAGTGGAGCCTCCTGCACAAACGACAAGAATGCACGCTTCAAAAACAAAATATAACCAAGTATTTTTGGTCTAGTTTCTATCTTTGCAGTAAAAACTACACATAGGATCTTTTTTTAAGTCAATAATACTTTTTCCATTGGCAGATTATTTCACTAACAACAAGACATTTTCCTCAAGTGAAATTATTTTCCAATGAAACTAGAACTTTCCCAGTAATAAGGAATTATTTCTCCTTAAAAACAAGCTCCTATGTCTTGCTGAAAAGTTGTAAGTTATTTTGTCTTATTTCACTTATTTGCACTAGAAACTGGACCAAAAATACTTGGTAATATTTTGTGTTTTTGCAGTGCACTGTGATTGCATACAAAGTAGACCATGGAGTATTTCCTAATTTATTGCGAGGTAGTGCAAAAGAATAAAAAAAAAAGAATAAAAAGGGAGGCTTGGTACAACTGCATTACTACAATCTTACAGCCTCCATAATGGCTGATTGCAAAATCTAAGCACTGCCAATAATCTTGATGCCAAACAGCTCGATAACAGCGAGTCTGGCCTCCTCCACATATGGAAATGACACCTTCATGTATTGTTTGGAGAGGATTATTCACCAGATCTGCAACTGTTCCGCCACTTCAAACAAGAATAACCTTAATTAAGACAGAAATGAGTTATTAACACCTAACAAACATGTTATCGTCTCTCCCATCAGCAGAGCTTTCAGAGCAGAGCAGTGATCATCCCGACCCCCCACCACTGGCCTCCAGGTCTCAGCCCAGTGGAGGAGGGAAATGAAAAGGTGCAGAAGTAAAGAGACACACACAGCAGCAGCAGCTCCACTTATCCACACACTCAGGTTTGACTCCAACGTTCTGGTCCTGCAGTTTTTCAGATTATACCACAGCAAGGATTACATTTTTAATCTCAGAATGTAGATATTTGAGGACCAAACGCAGATTTACAATCCTTTCAGATCCACCGTCTAGTCCAGGAGAGAGAAGCCATTTTGTTAATTGAGTGCAACAACTGTTGATGTTTTCAGAGAGTAACTGCTGAGCAGGTCCAAAAACAATTACCGTTTGACTTCTGCACTTTTAATCAAACCCAGCAGAGCAGCACCATGCAAAACAACTTGCTCTCCTGCTCGATATTCCTGAACAGGACAGGATCCTAAAAGAGTTCAGCACATCTTCTTTTAAGCTCCCCATCCTGCTGCTGTGCACTGTCAGCTGGCTGAAAACTATAAATCACATCACAAAAAGAACCAAAAGCCATTCATCACTCGTAAAGAGCTTATTAGCAAACTCTTTTCTTTTATTAACATTTTCTTGTTAATGTTCTTTAATGTGTATTGTTCCATTCTTTAAAATCAACCAAACAAACATTTATCTGCTTCCGCCCACTTCCGGAAGGTACCGCCCACTTCCGGAAGGTACCGCCCACTTCCGGAAGGAACTGCCCCACTTCTGGATAGAACCGCTCATTTTTGGATAGCACCAAATATGATTTGTCCAAAAAATTTTCCAAAATATGTTCCTCATAGCCAGAAACACTGTACTAATTATAGAACCGCCCACTTGTGGATGGAACCGCCCACTTTTGGGGGGAAATCCCACGTTTTGTGCAGAAACATGAACTTATTGTATTAATTTTAAGTACCAGTTGAAGCACTTCTCCCTCTCTTGTTTAGAAACTAACTTTAGTTAGTTAGTTTAACTTTAATCATCACCTATCTGCTTACCTTAACATATACACCTGGAATTTACTTATTTTTTACATTTCATACTACACTGTTTCAGTATTTCTATATTCACTTGTATTTTTTGTATATATAGATTTTTATATTGGTTCTGCTCTGTCCTCTGTAACATTGCAAATTTCCCCACTGTGGGATTAATAAAGGAATATCTTATCTGTTATCTTAGCGTTTTGTTATCTTAGATACAATGTATTTTTTGAGAAATCACTAAATTGACTTTAAACTGCTACAAATTTTAAAAATATTTTTCCATATTTTCAACTTATGGCTGCAGGTTGTTTCACAGAATCACACCCAGGTGCCACTTTTCAATCCCACTGACTTAGTGCCTGTGTGTTAAACATAAAAAATTTAATTATGAGAATAAGGTCATAATTACAAAGATAACATGACTCTTCTAGTATAACTTTAGTCTCATAAGTTTGTTTTATTACCTTACTGTGGCCCCAATACGCCCTCATAAAAAGAGTAAATGAAACAGTATGTGCAGGTAAAATCAAATCTAAAATAAAACGGCTAATACTGTAGTTGTAATCTTAGTCACATCTAACCCGTTTTAATCCTTGTGTTTACAGATGGGGTCCAACCGACCCCACACCTGCATCACTTGTATCATTTGCCTCAGTCCTCGTACGCACAAGGGTTAAATTTTGCTCCGGTTTTCAGAATCAGCCTGCTTCCTGGCATCATTTGTCCCTGTGTAGCCATCTAACAACTACATTAGAAAGGTTTATTGAATAAAAGTAATGTGGAAATATTTTGCATTAGGCTGCTGTATGTGTGAAGCTAATGGATGTAAAAGGCTGACGAGGCAAAATGCAAATGCAACCTTGGGAGGTATTAAATATGCTAATTAGTTTATGACATCCTCTAGTGACTTTCCAAGCTTGGTCCAACAATTTTTCACTGCAACACAATAACATTTTCTGTCTTCAGTAAATAACTAAAAATTAAACTTTAGGCAGAGCTTCATTTCCTTTGTTGCTCACATTGGGCTATCAGATGGATTATTAAATGAGTAAAAAGCTCAGCAGATAAAAATGTTTCCTCCACAGACAAACAGCAGAGAGATCTAGCTGTAGGTCTATGAATAGAGAATGTTTGGTTAAATTCTTAATATCCGTGTCAGAAAAAGGTTTTATATATATATATATATATATATATATATATATATATATATATATATATATATATTTTTTTTTTTTTTTTGTATATGAAATCTAAATGCTTCAGTCATTAAACTGGAACTTGAAGACGTCTGTGACGATGTAGCTTCATGCTGAGCTGAGCAGCCGCAGGCTACAAACCAGGTTTCTGTTTGTGCTGTTTTATTCTAAGGATTCTTCAAAAACACATTTTAGTTGCACATTCCTATGGATCAGAATATGTGTTGTCCTTATCAGAACCAAAACAGACACGATCAATTAGGGGTCAAGTTGCTGACCCCTGACTGATTTTACCATCCTGGTTAAATTATCTGACTGCTGACATTTCTGTTGCCTCTCCGATCTATATCCATGTTTTTTATCCACATTTTTCTTCAAATTTGTTTACTTCAAATATGACCTTTTTTGCTTCCCTGAACAGGTCAGGATTGGTCTATGGGCTACAAAAATTCTTCATTACATTTTTTGCACAAAATCATTCTTAGGCAATTAGATTTTAGTCCTTCTGAAAAGCAGAAGTGGAGCCTCCTGCACAACAAACAAGAATGCCACAAGTGGTTTCTGGATGGCAAGTCAACAACAAAAAACTTATCTTTTCCAGCAGCCATTGTACAGCACACACAGCGCTAAAACCAGCTGACCGAATGTGCAAATTGGGTTGCTAGATAACGGGGTCGGGCTTCTCCGCAGTTGCTAGGCAACGGTGCACCGCCCATTGATTGTGACTTAACAATTGTGAGGTTTTTGAAACAGCACATTTTCCAGACAACGAAAACCATTTTCTTTTTAATCACTGTGAGCAACTGAAACCCAAATGGAAGAACAAAACGAGCAAATGTGAATTTTGCTTAATAAGTTCCTTTAAAGCAGTGAGTTTTCCCAGACTGCAGGACTGGATGTGAGGGAATGAGTGGAGTTGGTTGGTGACTGACGGCACAACAGCAGAGACGGATATGTCAACGTGTCTCTGTTCATTCATCCACCGGCCTTTCAGGCTGCAGCGGGAAAAAGGTCAGTGAACACAGAGGCATCATTAACCGAGCCACGACTACTTCAGTCCCGACACGAACAAACCCAGACAATGACAGCAGGATGGTGTGAAAATGATGGATGGATAAAAATGAGAATCTAATAACAGCGTGGAAGTCCTTTACTCGGCTCCTCCAATGTCAGGATGAGCATCTTCTGCCAAGTCTGTGTAATAAATTAGAAAATATCCACCAAAACATGTCTATATGCATCAGTTACGAGAGAAAATTACGTTTGTACATAAAAACACTGAAATATACATCTGCAACTTTGCTAAGGCTCCAAATGATCTTTTCTTCTTTGACCTTGTAGTACACTTCAAAAACAATCTTACCAACTAATTTTGGTTTAGTTTCTAGTGCAAATATCTTAGTAGACTTGGAAGAAAAACTAACTTAGAAGTAACTTTTTAGCACGATATAGAAGCTTGTTATATGTCAATAAGTCCTTAATACTGATGAAAAAGTGCTAATACCATAGGAAGATTTACAGCAACTAGCATATATGGAAAACCAAAAGTGCCACATTCAAATACAAATTAAAAAGTTCTAAAGTTGATATTTGTAAGGAGTGCCAAATAAATTCATATTTTTATCTAAAATAAAAATATGAATAGAAATAGAAAATAGAAATGATTGTCATTTGTTCATAAATTACAAATCACAATCTCTCAGCTTGGCTACGTCTATTATAGAAAAGTAATTGGTTAATCTGCAAAGCAACTCAGCTGTAAACCAATCAGATGTCTTGATTTATAAAGAGAGACAGGAAGATATTGCTCTACAACCTGAACAACTTGTAGTCTTAACTAAGATTACAAACAGGTCGAATGTATGGAAAGCCAAAAGTGCCACAATTCGATACATTGAAATGTTGTGGGTTTTTTTTTTTTATTAATGTAAAAATTGTAATATAAATAGAGTTAAAAGCAGCAAAGCAATCTTTTTCTCTAAGAGATTGCTCGGATTACAGATGCTGTAAAGATTAACCAATCAGATGTTATGGTTCATAAAGTAAAACAGTAGCAGTTTAAATTATTACATGAGGTTAAAACATAATTAAATATGTATTTGATTACATTTTTTATTTAATTCTAACGATCTGATATAAACAACATATTAACATTTCATGCTCATGTTCACCTTCTACATTATCTAGAAACTGTAAAGAGGAAAACTAAAAATCCAAAGCGTGGCGCAGAAATGAGAAAAGAGAGGAAGAGAAGAGAAAGAAGGAAGACAGAGTGTGGTATCAATCATGTCTTTAAATGGTAAATATTAATTTTCTACTAATTATAGAATACAGAGGGTGGAGGCTGTCAGCCGGCCGGACGGAGTTTCACCATCTTTCTTAGCTCCAATATTTAATCCCCCCAACATGGTAGATGTTCGCGCCATGGGATGGATGCATTGAGATAAAAAAAGTTCAAGTTATTTTAACAAAGAAACAGTCAAACACATTAATACAAGGTAATGTTTTGATCACTACTTGTTGTGTTTTAGGGGAACCTAGCATCAGTGGTGGTATGCGACTGTGCATTTTGGCCACATTTCAAGAAGGGCTGAAACGATTAATCAAATTAATCGTGATTAATCGATCATTGAAATAATCGTCAGCTAATTGAGTAATTGATTAACTGTTAACTGGAGCATATACAAATGATGAAAGAAAAACTGGATTGTGTTAAAAGCACATTATCTCCAAGGAAAAAGCTTTGTAAATATAAGAGATGCAGTGACTAAGATTATCAAGGATTTCTCCTTCTGAATTCAAATTATCGTCCACCTCAAGGAAAGAAGTTGAAGTCGTTTAGATTGAAGCTCTGCAGTATTCAGTGAATTGCTCTCCTCCTGGGGTCATGAATCAGCCATGTATCTGTGTTTGAATCAGAAGTGAGGAAAGATCAACACTGTGCCAACTGTTATTATAAAGATTTCCATCTTTGCTTAAGTGTAATTAAATCACCTAATAAGCTCAGACACAGCAGCAAAATGTTCTGTGCAAGATTTACAGCCTTACACAGAACAATTAAAGTTAAATATGTACATTACTGGGACAGAAGAGTTCATTTTATTTTATTTAATATACCAGCTCAGTGCTGCTCTGCTTTAACCAAACTCCAGTTTGTTTGTGAATGCTAATCGAACCAAAACAGTGAACTCCGGTCCCTGTTTGGTCGAAGAGAACTCTGGGGCGGTTCAAATGCACATGTAAACACCATGTGAGCCAGAGACCGCTCCAAAAGCAGGAAGTGGCCTATAACGCACTGCATTCTGGGTAAATACAACCAAATCATGCTAGGCTAGCACTAGCAGGAGAAATAACTCGTGGCCTTTTGCCAAAGACAAAAGAAAAATCCTAAACGTTAAAATCTGGTGTTACTCCATTTTTGTTTACATTTCGTCAAGAAGGAAGTTGTGCTGCGTCTTCTTCAGAGGTTTAATTTTTGGAAAATCTGGATTTTTTTTGTTCCCCCACCAATAAACCTTTTGGACTTTCATAGTTCAGAGTGATGTCAGCCATTTTGTTTCATAAATGTTTTACAGGGTCTATTTATTTGGACTTTGACTTTAATTCTATGACAGAATATTAGCATCAGGCTAAGCTGTTTTTTTATTATAAAGCCATAATTTTAAAGAATAAATTCTATAAATAGTATAATAATAAAGTGTTAGTATTACCAGAATAGAGTTGTAATGTTAAAACAATTAAGTCCAGTACAAAAATATACATTTAAAATGAGGAATTTTGAACATTTTGTTAAGTAATACTTTGGCATCGGTTTTACAAATAAAGAAATACTTAACCTTTTAAGACATCAGCAACAAAATTATAAGCAGCAGGACTTTTAATCAGTTGTGCAAACAACTCAGTCTCTTTTGAAGAAATAACAAACTGGGGTGGTCACGTTAGATCTTGGCATCTCTAGAAGCTTTTGTCTAATTAAAATCTTAATTTTAATAAATAAAAACAGACTAACAGAAGGGCTGAGCGAAATAAAAACACTTTTTCAAGAAGAAAAATGGTGTGAAAAACATCTGAACGTTTGTCTGGATCCTCCATCTTTTTATCAATTAGCAACTTAACTTCACGTATGATGATTTTTAGTAAATGAATACCTACACTTCATGGTCTGTACAGATCAATAAGTAACCGATTCAACACCATATTATTAAAAAAAATCCCATTCTGCCCCAGAAGCCGAGTGATTTTCCTCAGGGGCGCCGTGGAGAGCATCCACTCCATTACTGTGTGGAGTGAAAACTGCACAGCTGCTGAGCACAAGCACATCATCAGACCGGGACTCCTCCACATCGCTCATGCAACCACAGGGAAGCGCCTGGAAACGCGTTCATAGGCGTCACAGCCTGACAAGGCGGCGTCTCAATCAGTGGCAGGAAAAAGATTTCAGATCCGAATGACGGGGAACCGTTTTAAATCACCAGGCTGTGGTTCTAATGAGACCTGCCTCCAAAATGAAACACTCAGTCTCCATCACTCCACAGCAAAGAAAGATGGCGGCCACCAACAAGAAAACTACAAAGTATTCAGAGACGAGAGCCGTTACTGAATCACAACGGTACTAAAACGATTTTTGAAAAAATCGTCAACTAATTTAGTAATCGATTAATCGTTAACTAGAACATATTCAGAGCAGTAAGTAGAATAGCATAGAATTTACTTTATTGATCCCCAGGGGGAAATTGGTTATTTTTGACAAGCTACTGTTTCATTTTTGTGGATTTATTTTTATTAATCTGTGCAACACTGAGCTGCTTTTACTATGAAGAGTAAGTTATTAATAAAACTATAAAATATATTCAGCTTCTTCGGGTGCATTCATTCGGCAAGATGATCATTTTCCCAGCTATTTAGTCTAGTTTAGTTCATTATAGTCTAGGGGCCACTCAAAACCAGTCCAGGGGCCACAAATGGTCCCTGAACCCCAGTTTGATCACCCGTGTTTTGGATAAAGTGGAGACATTTGTTGTTGTTTTTCTGTTTTGTTTTTCCATGTTTCTAATGCTTTTTTTGTCATAAAAGTTGTTCAGCAAACAGTTTTGCCTTGTTTGGGACGTTAAGCTCTGCCCTTCATGGAACATTAATAGAAGCTGATTGGTAAACAGCACATCAAAAATCACTGCAGCACATTTAAGAGAAAAATCAAAAACCTGATTCCTTCGGCCCCGATAAGAGCAGAGAAAGCTCTTAGTTTCCCACTTGGAGAAAAATCCTCCAACTTCCCAGTAAACTACCCCCAGCCAGGCCTTTAAATCTGCAGCACTCAGCTTGTTCAGAGCTCAGCAGGAGTCCTGGCAGCAGACTCAGGGTATCTAAGCTTCTCCCTCCATCTAGCACATGATCTCCCTCTGACACTCACTTCTGCAAAGTGTTAACGGTCTGCAGAGTTCAGGACTGCCAGGCCAAGCTCCCGAGATGAGCGAAGCCCGAGTATCTGTCGGCCATGACTGCACAAACTCCTCGCCGGCTGGAGTCAATCTGCAACGCCGCCGCACATGTTTGACTGGAGGAAAGAGGAGCTCTGATTGCTGCCAGAGGATTTAGCGGAGTTTGAGTGTCTCACGTAGTTTTGGACCATTTCTGTTGGACTTCACTTGTAGTACATGGAGGCTTTTAGGTTACAGCTGCAACGAACGATTATTTTAGTTGCAAATTATTCTGACGATTAATCAGTTAATCAGATTAAAATAAAATTGGCACATTCTGCAGATTTATTATTTAGTCTTTTTGTTTTACAATATTAAAAATTCACTAAAAGATTAAAGTAAATAAAAGTCATTTGTAATACCTGGAGGTTTTTATGTTAGGGCTGCAACTCACTGTTTTAGCCATCGATTATTCTGATGATTAATCAATTAATCAGATAAAATTTTGGTACATTCCATATATTTATCATTCAAGTCTCTTAAGCAATATTAGCAAATCACTAAAAGATGGAAATGCATAACTAAAAATCATTTGTAGTACATGGAGTTTTAAGTTAGGGCTACAACTAACAGTTTTCTTTATCAATTATTGTGACGATTAATTGGAAAAAAATATCGTCACATTCTGCCGATTTTTAATTAACCTTCTTTGCTCAATATTAGAAATAGATTACAAGATGCAAATAACTGGTAGTTGTACTACATGGAGGCTTTTAGGTTATGGCTGCAACTAATTATTTTAGTTATTGATTACTCTGACTAGGGCTGCTGT
>NW_015113719.1:147604-153918 GCF_001443285.1 Poecilia latipinna | reverse complement strand
TCATTTGTAATACCTGGAGGTTTTTATGTTAGGGCTGCAACTCACTGTTTTAGCAATCGATTATTTTGTTGATTAATCAATTAATCAGATAAAAATATTGGCACGTTTAGCAGATTTACTATTTAATCCTTTTTTATACAATATTAGAAATTTACAAAAAGATGAAAAGTTGCAGTAAATGCAGTACATGCAGGCAACTAACTATTTTAGCTACATTTTGATGATTTATTAATCAAATAAAACGTTGGCACTCTGGACTTTTGTCATTTAATACTCATTTATACAATATTAGAAACAAATTAAAGGATAAACATAAATAACTTAAAATCAGGAAGACGTTTACTTCAGGGCTGCAACTAAACTATTCTAGATAATTATTCTGACAATTGAGTAATCGGATAAAAAAAGTGGCACATTCTGCAGATTCTTCAATTAAGCCTTTTTTATATACAATATTAGAAATATATAAAAAGATGTGGATAATCCAATGCCTTTTTAAATAATAAATATTTTATTACCTCAAATGAAATAAAATCATTCCTTTAGTGAATGCTTGGCTTCTGCAGTTAAAAAATACTTCTACCAATATGTTAAAAGCCTGATCTGCTGATTATTTTCTGGATTAACCGATTAAAAAATAATCTGTGGGATGAATATTTTGATGATATTCTAATGCTTTGAGTTGTACCTGTACAGAGGTAGCTAATCTCCTCTAAAAATATATTTTAAGTCACATTCACGGCTGAAGAAGCAGCGGCTCGCCCAGGGTGGCATTCGTGCCACATTTTCCACCATAAAAATGACGCCTTAATAGAAAGTGGCTATTTCATAAATTCATGCGAGACCGGGCTGTCCGGAGCAGTAAACGCTTTTATGCGTTTCTTTTCCAGATCCAAACCCATTAACACACCGCCGAGTCCTTTTCTCCGAGTTTGTGTCCTGCCAGAAACTTCTAAACCTGCGTTCCTCTCAGCCTGAGAGACGAGGCGAGCAGAACCACCAGCAGAGAAATGTCAGGTCGCCGTCAGGGCGTTAGCATGCCGCGGCTAGCCTCTGAATGTCACCGCTCTGGAGACCGCAGCGGCACACACTGCTGCACACGTTCACAAATATGCACTGAAACCGAGCTCAAACAGAGGGAAGCAGGAGGACAGGAGCGATCTGCGATGCTGCGAGGCAGCGTTCATATCAGGGGAAAATGGACGACAATAAAACTTCTCCCGCTCCTTTTATAAGGTCAGATCTGAATGTCAATCTGCAAGCTGCCATGAAAGTTTAAAGAACTTTGAACTTCACCGTTTCAAGTCATGTTTTATTTATTTATTTATTTTTTTACAAATTAACTGAATGCAGTTTATTAAGATTTTATTACGCAGCAAAAACAAAATCTTACCAAGTATTTTGTCAGGTTTCAAATATCTGTAACGTTTTATTTGAAGTGGTGTGATTAAAACTGGCACCGTCATAAACATGAAGGAGTCTGTAAATGTTTATCACTGCTGTCATTTGGTAAATAATGACTTTTAGAGGACTTTTTATGCAACTTTGCATTAAAAACGTTACCATTTACCAAATGACTGCAGTCAAATATTCATGAAAACTCCTTCATGTTCATGTCAGTTTTATGCACACCCCTTCAAAATAAAGCGCTGCCCAAACATCTTACTACACTTAAAATAAGATAAAACTAACTTATAAGTAACTTTTCACTAAGATAAACAGAATATGAGAAAACCAGTTCAACTGGCAGATTATTTTACTTCTACCATGCTTTGTGTTTTTGCAGTGTAATAAAATAAGGACTGGAACTTATTTTTTCCAGCACAAAGCTGTCATATAAACTCAGAGCTGCACCTTCATGATGATATTTATGGTTTATTAGTTCACTTGCTGGTTTTTTTGACACATCTAAAGAAAGAAGGGATGTGACTTGTGTATTTTGGCAGCAGGAACAGATAAAGAAATGTTATCGTTAGCCGTCTAGCTGCAGGCTGCAGCGCTACGAGATGCTGTAGAGATAAATCGGAGCAAAGCGCCGCTTGGCTCGCTATCCTGCTGGTCGATTGGAAATCTGAGGGCAGAGCCTCATTGATCAGGAGGAATCCGCCCCACAACGGACGATACCTCTGACACACACACACACACACACACACACACACACACACACACACACACCGATTTGATTCAACAAATGTATTCAGAGATTAATAAAGAAAACAGAGGGATTTTTCATTTTCTCTCCGTTTTACATTGACTGGTTCACTTTCACAGCAGCATGAAAACATCCTGATGCTTTTATGCTGAAAAAATATTTCACATTATTGCTGTCTAATATTTCTATTAATTAATCAAGTCATTTATTCATCGTGTTTTACGATGAGTCTTTATTTAACAAACCCAGATGGCCAAATGTGTTTAACAGTAAAGTTGTTGGATAAATGTTCTATTTATTATCAAATTAATTTAAAAACAGTAAATGATAAAAACCCTGGATGGCTTCTTACATTTTCACTTCTAATTTATGTTTTTGATAAGAAAATTCACCTTTGAAATGTTTCCACCTGCATCTATCATTCCATTTTGAATTCAAAACCAAAAAACAGAATAAATAAATAAAAACAGACTTTTTTGTTGCCGTTTTTGAAACTGATGCAAACAGCAAAAAGATTCTAATTTTATTTTTCTATTCATCTACATTTTGAAATTACAGGGACAATAAGGAACGCAAATAATACGAATTTTAAAGTCCAACTTATTATAAAACCAAGAAGAAAAACATTTTTGACTTGCCTTTCAGTCTGATGTTAATACGCAGGTCTTCTCCACACAAAGGTTTTATATTCCATTCATGACCTTAGGATGAAAACAAAAACAAAATCTGTAAGAAATTATTTTAAAAATCCGTCTATCTTCACTTTATAAACACACTTTGCAAAAGGTTTAAGAAAATCCTCTCAAGTTGTTATAAATTTCCTTAAAATCTCCAACAACTTGTAAAATTTTCCAAATTTCTTGTAAGAACCACATTTGGGAAATTATCTTTTCTACAAATGCTGACTTTTCCTCAAAAACATCAACTTGAAGCATTAAGGAGCAGAATTACCAAAATATAATTTATTTTGAAATATAAACACACCATGAAGTGTCACAAATATTAAAACTAACCCATTCAAACAGACATAAAACTAAAGTTCCCTCAGCTGTCTCTTGGGCAGAAACATAATTACACATTTAGAAAAGAAAATGTGTGGAAGGAGAGAATTCGAGCTGAAAGTGAAATATCTGTTTCATTAGTCAGACGTGAGCGGAGAGAGCGGCCACTGATGCAACTCCTGGTTACATAATAATGGAGTCAGACTGGGGAGGAGACGCTGATGATGATTACAGGCATCCCAGAAACAAATTAGGACTTTAAAGCTGAAAATTTGTTTCTACAGACACGGAGCAAAAATGGATTTTAACAGTGAGATTATTATCCACTTCTGAGTGGTTTTTAAATCTGACCTGAATAAATATGTAAAAGAGCCTTGAAAACAGTTATACAACTGTACATCTCTGAAAAGCAGAAGTAGAGCCTCCTGCACAACCAACAAGAATGCAGCAAGTTGTTTCTGAAGGGTAAGTGAACAGGAAAACTCTTGTCCTTTCCAGCAGCCATTGTACAATGCATTGGTAAAACCAGCTGATGATGGAATTCAGCTGGGGTTGCTAGGTAACAGGCGGAACTCTGCTGGGGTTGCTAGGTAACGGGCGGAACTCTGCTGGGGTTGCTAGGTAACGGGCGGAACTCTGCTGGGGTTGCTAGGTAACGGGCAGTTCCTGCTGATTTGTGACGTTACATTCCGGAGGTTTTGGAAACGGTTGATTTTCAAGGTATAAAGATATTTTTTTTACCAGATATCTCTATACATCTATATCTATTTTTAAATCTATCTTTATTTTCGTCTCTATAGATCTACTTGTATCTGTCTATGCATTTAGATCTATGTATTTCTATAAATCTATATCTCTCCATCTAACCACACATACATTTTATCTTTTATTTTATTTCCTTTGAAGTTCACATATTTATACTTACTGTCTGTAAGCTGTGAGTGCTTGAAACTGGAGTCAAACTCACAATCATCCCCAATAAAGCTGATTCTTACTCAGTTTAAAGAGATTAGAGTTAACTTTAAATAAACATATTCCTTTATTCACTAACCAAACATTCATGACTTCTTCTTTTTTAAACAAAGTTTGAAACTGAAACTGATGCAGTACAACTGGTATCACACTTGTTTATCTCTGTCAAAATTTTCACCGATTTCCAGTAATTTACCTTCCTCCAATCCAATTAACTAAGTCCAAAAAGTTCACTTCCCTTCCCTGCTATTGATCCATCGGCCCGTTAATGAGACAAAGGAGAGAGGTGTGAGAGTTTTCTGAGTAAGTGCAGCACTGTGCAACCTCAGAGTGAACCCTTAAAGTAGCATTCATCACATTTATTCCAAAACACTAACCCCCTTTTTTACTGCACATTAATTTGTCAGGTTGTTTTGCCTGAAAGCCTGAAGCTACTCTCTCTTACAAGACAAATGAACCAACAGTTTGTGACTATAACAGCACAACAGAATGACCTGAAGCTGAACTCTCTGAATGATTAAAAGAAACTGGAACCAAATATGTGATCTCTCACTGTTTTTCCTCTGCACAGAATACAAAGAAGGAACAACATCTACAAACAAGTGGATACGACACAAAAAGCTCCTGCTAAAACAACAAAAACATTTGGGTTTTATGACAAATATGGAAACAGAGCAATTAATACAGGTTCAGTAAGAGATCACAGGCCAAAGCAACCAGTTAAAATACAGCAACAACACTGAAAAAACACAAAATCTTACCAGAGATTTTTGGTCTTAGTAGACATGAAATGAGACAAAAGTCAATAATCCCTAAACATTGATGAAAAGGTACCAATTCCACCGGCAGGTTAGTTTACATACAACAGGGTGAAATGTTAATCTGTCATCAATATTAGGAAATTATTGACTTAAACAAGTTCCTATATCTTGAAGAAAAGTTACTTCTAAGATAGTAATGTCCTATTTCAAGTGTCCTAAGATAACTGCACTAGAAACTAGACCAAAGATTGTTTTTCAGTGAATAAAAACCTTTCCAGAGTAAAACGCCTCAGAAGCTGCATTAATAGACCAGCACACTCTGTTCTGTTATTCCCATGGCTGAAAGATGAATTTCCCAGGAGAATAAAGCAAATTAATTATGAATTACCCAAAGCTCAGATGGCACACTTGTTCTCTTTTATGAAACAATGTTATCGCACTCACACCAGGATATTTTTTTTTACAGCATTTGGTGTTGGAAAACATCTTAACTTTTTTCCCCTCAACAGGACAGTAGGTCAACTTGACACAGTCCCAACCTCCTTCCAATAAAACTGCCAGCCAGCCAGGCTTTCTGGTCCAAAGTTAGTGCCAGACCTCACAAATAATAATAAAATATTCCATAAACTCACTTCTCAACCTCTGGGAAGTCTTTCCAGAAGAAAAGTCATGTTTAGTCCTATGGAGTTTTATTGCACTACATATTCCAGGCAAGTGTGGAAAAACAAAGCACATATGCACTAAATTTATTTCTGTACACTATTTCTGATCCTCCTGTCTACAAGTAGTATCTCTCCCACCACTGTTGCATCCATCCATCCATCACTCATGGACGGATGGACTCTCCTGTCTGTGGTTTTTTCAGAGTCCATCTCTAAAGCCTGACCACAACAAAAGTCTATCATAAATTCAGAAAAAGTTTTGTTTTGTCACTTTAGAAAAACACTGAGGACAAAATTTGAGAAATTTCAATCTGTCAAACCATTAAGTTTTGGATTAGAGGAATCTTGTTTTCATAAATGTTAACAGAACATTTAAAGCTTCAATGTTCAAAGAAATTTCACACACAACACAAAGCTTCTAGTATAGACACAACAGCAAATTGTTGAACTCACCACTGATATCCGCTTCTAAAAACAATCCATCTTACTGTCCAGCTGGATAAATATGTCAATAATTAGTCCTTATGTTGTGAGAAGTCTGATTGTGATCATTGCCTTTTGTGTTTTAGTGTCTCTACAGTTAAAATCAAGCCCTGTCCTCCACTCTGGGCGTTGCTGTGTTGCTGTAACCAACTGGATCAGCCTGATTGTGTTAATTGGTTCCACCTGTGATGGCAGCAACCATAGACATAATATAAGAGTAGACGCCTCATGGACCGCTCCGGCGCAGGAAATACGGCGGCCATCTTGGAGCGGTATACCCTCC
>NW_015113719.1:128234-143474 GCF_001443285.1 Poecilia latipinna | reverse complement strand
GGTTTACTGGGGAAACGATTATGGGTGTTTCTTCCGGCGACTAGCGGAAGTACCATTGTTTCTTTGTAATTTGTAGGGTTTTTGCTAATCTATATTCATGATAGAAGTTACATCTCTCTTTTCGGATATAATACAATATTTAGTAAAACTTGTTTACGGACACACCGTCTGCTATCAGAGAGCTGCTCAGTACAGATTATCATAATTATGAGTTTAATCACGGGGAGCGACAGGAACAAGATCGTTAAGTTTTGTAGCGGAATGACCGTGAGTTAGCAGCGCTGCTAGCAGCTCGTTTCCCTGAAGAACTGACAGTAATAAAGAAAAAGCAGAGAAGATCTGAGATCTGTCATAGATCTGAGTTGTGCCGACAGTATGAAACACCAGAACTACACAATATTAGCTTGGTGTGATGTGAATTTTATTTTTCGTTTGAATTAAAAAAATAATAAAGTTCATAATCTGAGTATTTATCATTATGATTGGGCCAGGAAATTTTATTTATAAGACAAAACAAAATATCTGGATTTATTTAATCCATCAGAACCAGAACCTCGAGGTTCTCCGTTTCTGAGTTTTGCTACAAATCAGCAGAGAAATAACCGCAGCTGCTGCGCTCCAGATCTTGCGCAACAGCTGAAACTCCCCACTGAACCAGAACCAAACCGAATCACACATTAACACTTTGAATTGTCTTTGACTGAAAGGTGCTATATAAATAAAATTGCCTTGCCTTGCCTGTCATAGAGAGCAACTTACCACTGGAAAGTGTCGTAAGATGTCTTTGTGGAGCTCGGGTAACTGTTGTGCAGATCGTGGCTGTACTCTAATAATCAGACCACATTTAGTTTGTGGCTGCAGCAAGTTCAAGATAACCCACATCAGCATCCAAAGCAACTGAGTCAGTGAAGTAGCTGCATGCTAGTGCAGGTAGCTACATATGTTCGTGCGATTTGAAGAAATGCGGGCATTTCTTTAAGTTTCGTCCCTTCCCGCAATCGCTATAGGTTGCAGTAAACCGATATTGTTACATTAGTTCCGGCTTGCGGCGGAAGTCACGCCCATAATTCACGAAAAGCATCATGGAGCGCTCCTAAAAAGCCCCCGAAGACTTGAGTGCAAAGGACTATTTATCTTCTTATTTCTCCAGCTTTCCTTCCCTACATCTCTTTCAGTTGTTTAATAAGAGAGCTAAAAGAAGCACTGATCCAGTCATTATTTTAAGCTGCAGCTTGATCCTTATCCAGTCTGTATTTGTGATCTAAGCCAATCATCTTTAAGCATGTTGGTCTGTAATGCTTCAAAAAAACATCTAACGGTTTAACTTCATGTTTTTGGTTTCCGGAAAGCGAGCCGTTTCAAAAACCTCCAGAATGTAACGGCACAAATGAGCAGGCACGACCCTTCACCTAGTAACCCCAAAGGCCCAGCCCGTCACCTAGCAACCCCGCAAAGTTCCGCCCGTCACCTAGCAACCCCGCAAAGTTCCGCCCGTCACCTAGCAACCCCGCAAAGTTCCGCCCGTCACCTAGCAACCCAAATTTAGCTCCAGGCTTTACCGTTTTACCAGTTGGTTTTTCCGCTGTATGCACAGTTCAGTGGCTTTTGTATCGTCCATAAGCCTATCGTAACGTTTTAAAGTCGGCATTGAAGCTCAGATTTATCTGCCTACTAAAACATTCATGCTACTTGTCAGATTTTAAAGTTTCTGCAAATGGCTGCATACAGAAAAACGGCAAACGGTTAACAGAGGAGATAAAAATGGATGACAGCTCTTTAACTAATAGTTAAAAACAAAGTTGAAAAAGTTTAAGTAGAAAAAATAGATATAATTGTTACTTAAAAAGCCTTGTCATTTAAATGTCGTGTTTTTTCCTTTTACAGCGATGTTAGCTGTGGATGAGGCATCTCCATATTTGAGGACCTTTTGTGCTTCCAGTTGTGAAACTGAAGCAGTTTGAATATTCAGCAGTGGCTCCGGAGTAGAAAACCCCTCATTTAGCTCTCCAAGTTATGGACACAACCAGCAATTTAGCTGCATTAATTAGTCACACAGAGAAAGATGGGCTGTTTGTGAAAGTGTTCATGGTTTTCTGTTGACAGAAAGAGGAGAGCTCAGCTGCAGCAGAGGCTGACACTGGAGTTTGAACCACAGATTAGATGGTGTTTAATTAACGAGGCTGGTCCAGAGTCCTCCTCTTTATAGATTAAAAATGTTTATTTGTATTTTTTCCAAGCTAATTTTTCCACCATATTGTTCTAATATTGAGATAAAGTGAGAATATCTACAAATATTTTAATATTTGAAACCAGTGATTCAGATTTCTGCAACTTCACTGCAAAAACACAAAATGTAATAAGTAATTTTGGTCTAGTTTCTAGTGCTAATAAACTAGCACACTTAAAATAAAACAAAACTACCTTTTCAGCAAGATATAGGAACTTAAGTCAATAATTCCTTAATATTGATGAAAAATGTCTAGCTACAAGTGAAATAATCTCTCAGAAGTATTTTATTAATTCAGCCTGAAAAGTTACCTTAAAGTCAGTTTGTCTTATTTTATATGTACTAACAAAATCTTACCAAAAATACTTTGTGAGATTTTGTGTTTTTGCAGTGTTTTCAAATATCTCAGCAGGTGAAAGAGGTTTCCTCTGAGAAATTGTTAAAAATTGCTTCAAATCAAACTGAATTGTAGTAATTAGTAAAATACAATTTGCCAAAATTGTAAGAAGTTGTCACAAATATGTTTGTCAGATATTTCTGTAGTAAAAGTACTTGTGGACAGAAATAAAAACAGGGAACCAGAGTGACTAATTAAGCTTTCTTCTTCCAACCTGAACTCATATTTTTAAAGTTTTTTTTCAGTCATTCAATGTAAATTTACTCCAGCCCACTTTCTCTCCTCCTTTTCTCTCGACACTTTTAGAAAACAGAAAGACGCGTCCCGAATGAAGCTCTCAGCACATCAGACGCACACTCACACAAAGTGCTGCTAACCAACTCAGACTATACGGTATCCAGGCTTTCTTTGACTGCAACACAGCACGATATCAGTAATTACTGGTCGGGAGTCGAAGCAGACGCAGGGATTTTAAGCAAAGAGAAGCAGAGAGGCTTCAGGGCTGTGATCCGTGTCGACTGGAGAGAAGAATGCCGGACAGAAACAATGACATGATGAAACCACTTTTCTAAACATTTTTATTGCTGCCATTAAGCAGATACTTTAGAAAACATCTTCCAGATAACAATGTAATTTTAAA
The DNA here is from genome assembly GCF_001443285.1 of Poecilia latipinna. Lineage (NCBI taxonomy): Eukaryota > Metazoa > Chordata > Actinopteri > Cyprinodontiformes > Poeciliidae > Poecilia > Poecilia latipinna. The sequence continues at coordinate 140,210 of NW_015113719.1, read as the reverse complement.
TAATAGTGTTTAGTACAAATGGATGCAGAGAAGTTCATGGAGGGTTTTAATATTATCTGTGCTTATCTCAGGATTGTAATGGAGTAGTTTAAAGAAAAGAGCCAAAAGACCACATGCAAACACATTTATCAGAAAAATACACTTTCAACATGGCAATTTCAGAGATTAAACTGTTTCAGGATGTCTTCACACCTGACACTCAGTTTGATTGGGGACCAAAGTTGTGCTGAAGTTGGACACCGTGTCAAATAAACCAAACCCTTTGAAAAGCCTATTCCCCTCCTCACCTGTGAGGGCGCTGCACCAAACACCACTGAAGGAAATGACACACAAATCTCTGAAGAACGTGACCTGTATGTTTCAGAAAAGACTGGGCCGTAGCAAAAAGTTAAAACACGTCTACATCTCTAAATACAATCGTCTCTAAAGACTCAAATTCAATTCAAAGACAAAAACACGACAATACAAAAAATGCAACCAAGCCAGAATCACACTAGTTTCTCTTTTACCAGTAAGAAAGATAAATATTTAAATGTTTTTCAGTTTTTCCTGTTTCACTGTCAGGTCACTCAGTGTTCAATGAGCTCAGTAATTCTTTAGGACTGCAACAAAATCTGGTTGTTTATCATCGCTAACGCTCAGCAGGATAATTCACGCTTGAAGTGTATTTCTTGGTTTTCTTATTAAAGTTTCTCACCAAGTGCTTCAAAATACCAGGAAAATGACCTTGGAAGAGCAGCGCCGGTGGCAAACTAACTGCTGGGAAACACTCAGTGTCACGTTAGGGATTAACGTTATATCCCATGACGCCCTGTTCCACCTCATAGGCATGATTAAAGGAGAGGGAAGAATATTACCCATGGAGGGAAACTGCATAAAAGCTGTTGAGTGAGCAACAAAAACAACCTTGTACTGCATTAAAAGCAAAAAATAGAATTATAAAATCAAAAGTATTCAAGGGCAAATTACTAATTTTTTGTGATTTAATTGGGACAAAAATATTTAGCACCGATCGCACAAATTTTAGCTGCATATAATTTTAGCAGCTTAGATATTCTGAGGCAAAAAATGTCAAATGTCTGAAGAGACTATGCTGTGTAAGCGTTTAACTGCTGGGAAAGAAATTCAGGAGCTGAATCGTTGAATCTAGTTTATATGTGGTAACAAGAAAGTTTCTTATTAAAATAAGACAATTTCTCATTGAGATGCAAGAGTTGAGAAAATGAGAGTTTCTTTATTTAAATGAGATAAATTAAACACACCTCTAACAGATTACAACTTGTTAAAAAGGCGCTATGACTCGCCTCATCCTGTTTCCTCATCAAAAAATCCCAAGAGTTGTTGCTGTTTTACTGCTATTACCTTAAAAGACAATATATTTAGTTTTAAATGAGAAATAAATCTCATGTTTTTAACATCTCCTTAAAACAAGGAAGTTTTTCTGTTGAGCCAAAATTCTGCTGCTGAATTTGGCAGTTAAATACTTCCATACCACAAAGTGACGTGTAATGTTTTTTAAATTTCAAAAACATCCTCCAGTCAGCAGGTGGCACTATTGAGCATTCAAAATGTTATCAACACCTTTATTCAATCAGTAGTTTGTTGAACACTGATAGTTTTCCAGTAGTTGTCACTAAATCCAACACATAGATGTAGTGACTGCTCGTTGACCTAGCATAAATTAGCTTTAGAAACATAGTTTAACATAGCAAAAATAGGAATAAATTAGAAAATAATATAAAATGCAGAAGTAGCTCAGTATATTAAATGTGGGAAATGTGTAGACTATCAGAAATCTTAATGAAGAGCGATGAAACAAACAGATGGTTAATGAATAAGTTCCACTAATTAGAGAAAGACTGTAGGTGGATTTAATGACTGCTCTGTTAAAGGTCAGCCATGCTACTTAACGATTCAACTAAGATTTAAATTGGTAATGGCATTTTTAAAAACCTTCTCCTAATTAATTTAATTGTAAAAATGTCTCAAATTGTATAAAATGTTAAAAACAGTTGCTTCTGCAGAAAACTACTGGACTATACTCAATGTTTTTACTTTCCAAGCATATTTAAGAACTTTTAAAATCTGGCTTCCTTGAATAAACTCAGATGATTTGACCAGCAGTTGTTCATTTCACTCTTTTCCCTGGTTCTGATGTGATTTTCATGGTGAAATGGTGAGATAAAGTCACCCTGAATTGACAGGAGGATTGGCCATCGGGAGTACCGGGACGTTTCCCGCTGGCCTGGGACCAAAGGTTTGGCTCAGGTTGAACTTAATGAAAAACAATCTACGCTGTTCATGCGTCTCACTCAGCTGAAACTCCCAATTAAGGAAAAATCCAGACCGACTCCCTCCTTTCATTTTGTGAGAATATCTGTCGCAGCAGTGCACAGATAAACATGTACAGGTGTTATGGCAAAAAGCACATGCCTGGCGAAATTAGGATGTAATTTTGCAGGAATAAATCACTGAAAACATCTGCATTTGATGAGAAGAAGAATTGAAATTTGACAGATGAGGCAGATTTAAAAATAGGCCTTTCATTTTAACGTTTCTTATCCTTTTCTGGCAGATTAATAAAAAATTATGGTTTTGACACCTTTATCCAAAAATATTTGAGTTTGGTGAAGTTTTCTGCTCCATGGTCATGTTCTCCACTTTTTCTAACAATACAATAACATATTATATAATATAGGACTGTGAAATCTAATTGAGAACGGACCCCTTGAGTGCTACTGTTTACATACGAAAATTCTGCGCACGCACCCGATGCTGGAGGACAAAAAGACGATTCTTTCACATGCCATCCGTAGCTGCGCTGCCACGGTAGAACAATCCTGCTACCTACCTGCAGCCTGGATATGGAGGCATTATTGATTAGTGCAGCGAGCCACAACAAAGGGAGAAATAATGCAGAAAAACCGTGGAAGACAGACTTTCTCTCTCTGTGCAGAATTTCGTTAAATTTTTCATTCAGTCCTGTTGTTGGTGTTAATTCTGTGGTGTTGGGCTGGGATTGTGTCAGATTCCTTTGATGGAAACTAAACTGAACTGTAGCTGCCTTTTACTGCGTGTATTTGAGTTTCACAGAAACTTTTCCAAGATGCAAAAACCTGTCGAGATCCGTACTAAGTTTGGAGTCATTTATATTTGCAAGAAAACTTTGCAATTCCCCAACATCACAGCGGCGGGACGTGATGTATTACCAAAGAAGACACAACGGGAGACACATCAATGGTATAGGCATTTATATTAAGACATGAAGCTGCACATTGCTTCCAAAACAATTCAACTAAGCAATTTTAGAGTAGATAATGATTTAGTTTTGGTGCCTTTATGCCTCGGTGGTCCATCAATGACAGCTTTTCTAATATAATTAAAAGCCTCAGTAGGAACTATCTGCTCATTGCTATGGGAGCCTTGAATGTTTCACCTTATCTTAAACTCCATTTTTGACATTTTTTAATATAACTACATGTTTCTCTGCTGTGTTGAGAACTCTGTAAAGTCGATTTGTTCTTATATTTGCTGTACATTCCTAACAACATCCCTACAGATGTAGGAAACATGTTTCTAACTTTATTCTCACAGATACCTTAACTTCAATGCAGCCAATTTGCCAGTTAATCTGATTGACATATGTGGAGTCAGACAACATAACAAGTTTGATGCAGTGACTGAAATGTGGCCAATTAAGACTATGGTACCCAACGACAACTAACGAGGCATCTTCTTTCTTTCACTGCACTACTGTACCTCAAGATTGACTTTTAAAACCAGCAACATCAAAGAGCATATATACGAGTTAAAATCTACACTGCTGCTGTAATTTTATATGTATATGCATGTAAAATAAAACCTGAGGCAAAAAATATAATCTGACTCTTTTGCTGTGAAGTTTAACTTAGATTTTGTCTCAGTTTTTAAAGGTTGAATTTTCATGTTCAATGTTCAGATCAGCCAATATTAACACTGAAATGTATTTCTCAGCATTTTATGCAAAAGTTTATTTAGGTGGTTACAGTCTTCAGTCAAAAGGATGTTGTTTTGTCAACAACAAATTCTCTACAGAGTGATTTAAACGACCTGAAAATAAGAATACGGCCTCTATGAGCATTTCAAAACAATCTCGGTGAGTTGGAGGCAGAAACACGTTTGTTGATGTTCAGCCTAATTCGAATTTGATGAAAAGCCCGAGCGCGTCTCTGTGTGTTCTCATTATCGTCGCTTCATCTCTGCTGCTCCGTCTTGTCCAGGGCAATCTTCAAAAATTTATTTGTAATCTCAATGATTTTTTTTTTCTGGTTTAATAACATCTTAGTAAAAGAAAATGCAAAAACTGAAATGACATTTTTAGGAACAGATGTTATGCAGGACTTAGTATGTGTGGGAGATTTAATGAGATACAAAACAGGAGAAGTGTAAATAAAAGGTTTAAGCTAGAAATGTTTTTTAGGTTTCGTATGCAATGCAGACAAACTGGACTGGATTTCACTGAAGTTTCTGATTGAAAACATAAATAAAAAGGTGTGGAATAAACATTATATCCATACCGTATCATTAACTCATCAGTAATTTCTAATATTGTTCTTTCATTGCTTAAAACAAAGACAGATGCTGCAAAGACGAATCATTTCAACAGGTTTCTCTCCAAATTGATTTAAAAACACCAGAAAACAGTAAAATCACATCCATATTTCAAAAATAATATATTCAGAAATATCCAATTTGGTTCCCACCACCAAATCTGGTTCTGATGCACCACTGGGAGGTAAGAGTTATCCTCTGTTTGCTGCACGATGCAGGTCACATAATTAAGCTAAAACCTGGCCTAATTTTTAAAAATTGTCCTAAAAATCACATAAATCTGTAGGACTGAGACTTTAACACATTAATTTTGATCAGTTAATTACATACATTTTAATGTGTTAAAGGTTTTAATGAAATTAATCGCATTTATTTTGTTGTTTTGCTTTAATTTTCACATAGAAAAGTCAGAATTTGGACCCTTTGTTGCATATTTTGGTACGCACAAAAATCTGACGCACAAGCAAACAAAATAAAGCTTCTCTCAAGGACTTTTGCTTCAAAAATTATCTTTTTGGTGCAGAAATGATTATTATTGTGTTCAAGTTGAGCTAAAAGGAGTTAGCCTATCCGCTAAGCTATTCAAGTCTAAACTAGCATCTCAATGCTAATCATGCAGCAGCAGCTCTAATATCTTCTTTTTCAAACCAGACATATTTTAACATTCTAATTATTAAATAACATATGTATGAGAGAAAAGTGCTTTTTGAGTATCTTAAGAATATTTGCAGCATCATCCAACATGTGGGACTGATTTAGAGGATCTGCTGTTGGACGCCTCAAAACGTAACGATATGAAACACTTTAAGACGTGAACGGCTGATGCTCTGCATGAACTCATCTGAAACAAACAATGAAACGTATAAACCATCAGCAGCCAGCAGTTGCAGCCCCTGTCCGCTGTTTGCAGTGAAGCATTGATGTGTGTGAAACAGCTTGTCTAATGCTTGCATGCACCAGCAGCTTGTCGTTTAGCTGGATTTTATGTTTTTCAAACAGGGCCGTTTATAACAAGTTGGAGACATGAAGAATGGAGCAACTCTGGAAACAGCAGAATCAAAACCTTTGATATTAGGGAATCTGTTTTGCTACTACAGCTTCTTCCAGATAGCATAGCCTGTCAACAATGCTAATGCTGGTTAGCATAGCCACAAATTATGACAGATAAAGAGTTTTAAAAGTTATTGCTCTGCCATTAGCACATTGGACATTATTTAATTTCCCTTTGTGATCAATAAAGTATTTTTGAATTTGAACAGCGAGTACACTAGGATGATTGACAGCGCTAAGACCCTCCTCCTGGCTCTGATTGGTGCAGGTGTTCAGTAAACAGATCAATCTTTTCACAGGCTGTTTTAAGGTAAAACTCCACTGCAGTTTTTTAGCCGCCATTAAAATTCACCCTAAACTTTTTACTATTTACAGTTAAACGCCGCCTATAATTTAAATCAAGTATCCTATAGTCAATAAGACTTAAACTGTATAAAACCCACTTCCTCCTCTTCCTACATCGCAGCTCTTCAGCTGTTAAGATGAAACGTAAAAACACCCAAAGATAAAAGATAAACGTCCCACAATGTCAACAAGGACATGAAGCTGGAAGTGGAGAGCAGAGCAGTGATGCAAGGTTCTGTAATTTTATCTCAAGCAAACATGATAACTGTAGGGTGCTTCTCAATATTAATTCCCAAGTTGTCAAATCCTCTTGAGCTGATTAGGGTTCCTCTTTTAAATATTTATTTAAACCAATCAGGCATATAAGACTCCTAAGGATAATCACAGAGTTATATATGTCTGCTGTGTGTGGAAACCAGGATGAGCTGCGTTTGAAGCCCCATCGTTTGTGTCCCGACGTCCTACATAAAGTCCTCTGCTGTCACCAGTATTTCATAATGAGGACTTGTGTGAATTGTGGGGCTGAGTTTCCTTTATTCCTGACCTTTAATGTCCCATAAAGTGGGAGCCTGTAACGTCCAGGACTCCAGCCTGTTCTGAAAGTTGTTTGAGGTGTAACAACCCAGTGAAAATCTTTTATGATCCAACATAAAACCTGTGAAGTTCTGATTTGGGGTTAGAGCTCCTCAGAGACGAAAAGCTGTTTTTCCTGGAGACACTCGCGACCTTTTTTCAAGCAGCCAGTGTTGGGGGAAGTGTAACTTTTAATTCTTTAATAAATCTTGAATATTGTTCTATAAGAGGGATGAAAGACTCGTGTTTTTTGTGCGCTTTGTTTTATTTTCGGTTCTCGTTTTGTAATTTATTGGTTCGTCTTTATTCTCCAAATTACTATCTGAATTATGACCTGAATGTCTATATTTGGTGTTCATTGTTGTGGTTAAAATCAGAAACAAATCATAATTAAAAATAATAATAAATGTTTTTGGTGTCTGGAAAACAAGCCATTTCAAAAACCTCCTGATTATTTCACTTGTAAGGAGAAATTGTCTTGTTATACGTTAAATTATCTGCCAAAGGAACAAGCACTTTTTCATCAATATTAAATGATTATATATCTTGTATATCTTGCTGAAAAGTTACTTGTAAGTTTGTTTTATTTAAAGTGTACTAGGATATCTGTACTAGAAATTAGACCAAACTTACTTGGTAAGATTTTGTGTTTTTAGACTGTTCATTTAGCATAATAATAAAAAAACAAAAACAATTGCTGAGCGCTCAAAGTGTAATCATTACCTGTACTGTGAAGCTAACAGTTTTGAGAGTCTTCTCTCAATTTGTGCTTCTTTTCTTTGAAATTTATGGCTTTACTTTATTTCAATCAGTTCTAAAGGTGAAATAAAAGCAAATGAACTGATCCACATTTAGCATTGCTCTTTTTCTTTTGAACGTTTTCCCCGTTTGATCGAAACTGAATGTGTTCTTTTGGTCTTCTTATCTAATGAAATGCAAAACTGACCCAGCAGGGGGCGCACCATTAGCACTGATTTTCCAAATGGCAGGTGAGTGCACAAATAGTCAGGCATTTGCATGTAAAAAAAGCCATTTATCCCCACCTGCCTTTGAGAGCCGTTGCTACGAGCAACAAGTGTGTCCGTATTTTCTGATGGCGATGGTGTGATTATGAAATATCTGTCACAGGTCGTCTGTTATCAAAGGAGGCAAAAGCTTCAGGTGAACTGTTTATTGAAATGAAAAATTGAATGCATGATGGTTTCCAATGGATTTCCCGTCACATCTTGGTGAAGGCCATGTTCACACGCAGCGACCGTTCAGAGAATAATAATGAGTATTTTTTAAGGAAACAGAAGCGGCTCTGCAGCCAAATGACTGTCACTGAGTAAAGACATCCAGTTGGAGGTCAGAGGAAAAATGTCCAATATTTTCCAACATGTTGCTACAGTAGGTTAGAGCAGTGGTGCTCAAAATGCGGCCCGGGGGCCTTTTGTGGCCCTTGGACTGTTGGAGACTTTTAATTTGTAATTTTCTCACAATGGAAAATATAAAGTACAACACAAAGTGTTCGTCTTTTTAGAACCAAGTTTTAAAAGGTGAAGTCATGTTTATTCTGAGATTTTTACTGAAATGATTCACAAAAATCAACTTTTATTTAGATTATTAAACTTGACTAAATATAGCAAACATTTTGAAAGAAAGTGACACAAATCCTGTTTTTATTTCTGAAAATAAATGCATTCATTTCAGCCCAAAAGAAACTAAAACCGGATGCTTTTCCTTTAAGACTGCACAAGTGAAAAATCGTTGACAGCATGTTAGGGCCGTTATAGATAAAACAAAAGTAGTAAAATTGCACCAAAAAACTTGAAAAATTCCAAAAGTCTAAAATTTGACAATTTTTTCTAGAAAATTTCTGAGATCAATCTCAATTTATGAGTTTTTTGGTGGAAATTTGCAACTTTTTTGTAGATAAATAAAATTTAGCCACTTCATTTGCTTGTTTTTAGGGTTTCTTTTCTTTTTCTAGTTTTGACTCAAAACTTTTGACCCACGTGACAAAAGGTTTGGAGCCACAATGCAGTGAATCAGTCTCTGTGTGTAACATTGCAAATCCAAAGGTCTGCTTTGATTAAATATTTCATAGGACATTTTTAGATCATTCTCTCCAAAGTAATAAAATATTTGGCCGGTTAGTTGGACTTTAGCTGCCCTCAGTGCCTGATGCATGTTTTAGTGGCTGAGATGCTGAAAGTCACAGAATGAATGGTGAGGACATTGGGCAATAAGAAAAACAATATTATTTTTGGTCTAAGCACATTAAAAATAAGACAGAAGTAACTTACAAGTAACTTTTCAGTAAGATAAAAGTCGTTTTAAGCCAGTAATTCCTTAACATTTGATGAAAAAGTACATATTCCACTGGGAGATTATAACATTGTAGCATAAAATTACCCGTATATATAAATAAAAAAACTACAACTAGAACTTATATTAATCAATATTTAAGAATTACTGACTTAAAACAAGCTCATATCTTTCTGAAAAGTTACTTATAAGTTAGTTTTGTGTACCAAGATATTTTCACTACAAACTAAACCAAATATACGTGGTAAGACTTTGCAGTTTGCTTTGCTATGCATTACTTTGCCATCACTACGGTAACGTTTGTATTTTCTGCTCAAAAATGGTAAAATTGCAGTAGCTACTGCAGACACTGCAGGTCTGACAGGTAAAGAAGAAAGAAGAGAAACTTTTTAATTCAGAGGATTTTTCTGTAACCGACAGGAAGAGAAACTCATTAAACCTCTGCCCTCAATCAAAAGAACCGCGGGCAGAAGAAGCTGCTCAGAACGTACCAGTCTGTTCTCATTCTTAATAAGTCAAAAGTTGCTCTTTTGGGTTTTTACAACACTTCTATTATTATTTTTTTCTGGCTTACTGAATCTTCCCAAACAGCATCAGTCGGGTTTTAGGCTCTGAGAGACACAGAGATGAAACCAAATTAACCAGGTTAGGTGGATTAAAATAATAAAGTGTTGGAGTCGTAAATTCATCCAGGACTCCATCAGATTGAATGGAGCACATCTGAAATTCAGCTGCTGCCAACAGTTTGCTTAGCTTTAGGCCTGTACTTTCTAAAACACGAATAATCTAAGCCATTGTAGTTCTGGCTGCATACTTAGGGTCGTTAATCTGTCTTATTTGCAGCCTCAAACAGATTTTCTTCCTTTGCTCCATCCATCTCTGACCGGCTTTATCAGCTATTGTACTGCTAAGTTTTGCATTTAAGTGAAAAAGTTAAACTTCCACATGCTTGCTTTGTGTGTTTAGTGGTTTGGCAAACTGCAAATCAGTAGGAGGCGATACTAGCTAAGGTTAGCTGGACTAAAACACTAAACATAAACGTTATTTCTGTTAATGTTCAATCAACATGCTATTTAACACAAGCTAATGTGCTATATTAGCATGGTATTTAACAGAAGCTAATACTTCAGTGCTATATCGACCATGTTAGTAGAGCGCATTAACAGTAGTTAATTTAAAGGAAGTTAACAAGCTATATTAGCATGGTGTTTAACTGAAGCTAATGGTAATCTGCTATATCAGCATGGTATGGAAGCTAATGCTAATGTGATACATCAAGCTGGTATTTAGCCAAAAATACCAGCTAAAAAAACATTTAAAAACATTTAAAGTAAGTCAAATGTGCTTCATTAACCTGGTATTTTACCGAAGCTAACAAAACATTTGATGTAAGCTAACGCTAATGTGCTCTTCGATTGGCCTCTCAGTTTGGGTCTGGATTTTGTTCAAGCTTGGAAATTAGTTTGTAACTTAACCTCATTTTAAAGTTTCTCCTGAACTTTTCTGCTGTTTTCCTTCATCTTCATGTTGCCGTTTGCTCTCTATCAAAACTCTGAGGCCAGAAACAGAAAACATGGATTTGTATTGAGATGAAATTATACTCAGACTCCTTCTGCAAGTCTTCTGGACGCAATTGGATTTTATTTGGAGGCATCATTTTCATAGCTGTCCTTTCATTTCACAGTGCTGAACTGCATTGTGATGCTCCATCTAGTTTGTGGCTGCAAAACTTTAATGAGCATAAATACTTCTTCAAAGCTCTGAAGGAAGTGAAATTGTAAAATAAATCTTAGTTAAGAGTGGAGACGGACGGCAGAGCAGAAGATGGCTTTTTAAACATGCAAATATGATATTCAGAGCACGGCATTAATGCAGAATTACTGCATTCTGCAAATAAATGGCTCTAATCCCATTTTATTAATCCTTAAACAAAGCCCAACAACTTCAGACTCAGCTCATCTTCCACCTTCTGGGATTTGTTTTTTCAAATCTTGTCGTGTCACCATCGTAGGTAAATGACGACGTCTCCTCTGAAGATAAAATCCTTCCAGCGGTTTTTTTCCCCAACACCATCAACAACTCCAAGAGGAAGCAGAGTCTTGATCTTTAGTGAGGAAACTTCGCTTTTTCTCAGAGCTTCGATCCATTGAGTCGGTCTCCCTGCGGTCGTCTGCGTAGCCCCAGGCGCGGGTAGGAGGACGGGACTTGAAAAGCATCAAACAGCAACCCAGAGGAATTAATCAATGGTGGAGAGGGGGAGAGTGTGTCAGAAGAGAGAAGAAAGTGAAGGATAGAGCGATCATACGGAGAGATGGGAAGAGTGTCAGGGTGCAGATGAGAGGGAAAGAGCAGCTCTGTCCCTGGTGTTGTCTTTGTGTACTTTATGTAATTTAGAGAATATTGTTGAGGTGGCAGTAATGCAGTTAACTGAATACCTTTTTGAAATCCCAATCACTGTTCGTAACGTAAACAGATTGCAATTTAATGTTTAAATGTTTTAGTTTGGCCATGCAGTTTCATTTCTTGTCATGTTTTGTGGCAGGTCTCAAAAGTCTACACTGAAAAAATCTACATTTTTCCACCGTTGAAGCTGCAGTATGTAACTTTTATGAAAAAATATATTTAGATATTTTTAGATACCAAGCTGTCATGACATAGTGACAGCTTGGTATGAGAGATAAAAATATTAAGCTCCTCCGCCTTCTCCCAATGCCAACTAGAAACAACCAATCAGAGCCAGGAGGCGGGTCTTAGCGCTGCCAATCACCACACAGGAAGTGGTAGAAGGATGACGGTGAGGTAAATTTTTTAATGACATCTGCGCTAATTTTGCCTTTGCTGTGGCCTTCTAAATGAATGATACCTACCTAATACCTACCTAAATGAATAATACCTACGTAGGTATTATTCATTTATTCATTTAGAATAATACCTACGTAGGTATTATTCATATATTCATTTAGAATAATACCTACGTAGGTATTATTCTAAATGAATAATACCTACGTAGGTATTATTCATTTATTCATTTAGAATAATACCTACGTAGGTATTATTCATTTATTCATTTAGAATAATACCTACGTAGGTATTATTCATTTATTCATC
>NW_015113719.1:117279-124671 GCF_001443285.1 Poecilia latipinna | reverse complement strand
CTACGTAGGTATTATTCTAAATGAATAATACCTACGTAGGTATTATTCTAAATGAATAATACCTACGTAGGTATTATTCTAAATGAATAATACCTACGTAGGTATTATTCATTTATTCATTTAGAATAATACCTACGTTTCCAGGTTTCATTTAGTTAACTGAGTTGATAAAAAAATGTTTTCTTTTTTCTCTCCAGTGTTGAGCGCATGTGCAAAATTTCTGGATGTAAACAATAACATGCAGCGGGTCCATAAAAGGGCAACTTACCACACTTCTGATATGAACAAGTTTAGGAAGTGAGGAATGTTGCAGTTCATGTTTTGGGATTATTTTGGAAATCACAACCAAGTTAGACTTTCTTTAAAGTTATTTTAAGTTCAGTAAAGCCTCTGCTTATGGACCATTGCCTCTGTTTTTTATTATTCTGATCTTGAGAACAAGGGAGTTCCCTCCAATGTGATATTAGGTTTGGCTCGTTAACCACCAAGGAGAAAAATGGACATCTGGTCTACTTCAGCAGCATTACCATTTCACAGCCTGGTACAATGCTTCAGACACAAAACATAACACAGCAACAATCTGCAGGTCATACTTGGAAGTACTTACACTGGTACCAGTTTCCCAGTTCAAATATGAGAAGCAAGGGTTTAGTGTCTGTGAATGCATAATTTATACTTTAATAACCATGTTTTACAAAGACTGTTGGTCACAATGCATCAGGTCTTTAAGCTTTCTGGACAGAAAAATACTTCAGTTGAATTATTATTCAAATTACCCCCATGCAGTGTGTTTGACTTAATTTAGTTGGATGTTTATTCCTTAATTCCCTTCTTCAATTTTGTAAAACAGGCCAAAACTAGCCATCTATCTATTTAGCTATATAGCTAGCCGTTTGCCTATTTAGCTATGTAGCTACCTGCCTATCTAACCATCTATTTATCTAGCTAGTCATCTATAGCTAGTCATCTTTCTAGATATATAGATGTGCATTTCGCTATCTGTCTAGTTGGCATCTATTTAGCTATTATAATAGTGATCTGGCCATATTTTTGGCTATTCAGCTAGCTAGCTACTTAGCTATCTATCTAGCAAGCTATCAGTCCACGCTTATTAGCGTTGAGTTGTTCTGGTATACTGTTATTCAGACAAAATGTGGAGTCAGAGTAAATCACATCTGTGTCCATTGACACGATTGATTTCATCATAAAAGTAGCTCTATGGTTTTAATTTGAGAGCTGGAGAGAACAAACTTGTCTTTAAAGCTGTGAAGGAGGAAAGCGAGCAGAGAACTACTCTCTTGGGGGCTGCATTCAGGAGGTATGGGAGCTCTGAGGGACATAAAGGCTGCAGGAGCAGCTGATTTACCTCAGCACTATACTCTGACACAATAAGACAGAGAAAAACACACAGATGAACCCAACATTTCCAATGAAAACATCATGTTTACCTTTTAAAAAGGACCAGCAGAAAGTTTACTAACCCTACCATACGGTCCTGTGTAGCAGTTATTGCTATCTGGCTTAGTAGATTTGCCAATCATAGTACATCAGCAGGAGTAATAAGAAAAGAGTAAAGGAATTATCAGTGCACTTGCAGCATGTAGGAAACCTTGTGAGAGCCACACTGCTGGAAATCATTCTTCCTTTTACTTTATGTTGGGATAGATCCCTGGAGATTAGACGGAGCGAGGAGGAATAAAGCTTTATTGTACTCTCATTCTCTCTCAGCTCAGCTTTTATTAAGCGATATGTCATTTTGTAGTCCTTTCTGCTACAATCTGCTACTGCATTGTCCTTCATTTGTGCACGCTAATAAACTACCCATTTATTGGTCCAGTGATCAGATAGACAAACAAACCCCACAGAGACGTCCAGGAAATAAAATATAACTTCCAATGTCCTAAAAACAGACAGTTTTCATTTCCTGTTGGAAGGCAAGATATACATTTAGTAATAAAGTTGTATTGTGCTGGATGTAGAAGGCTGGATGTAAGGGATACATGTGGCTTTTCTAGAAAATAAAAAACAGCAACAGATACTTGAGAAGCTTTATTTTAGACGGTAAAAATTAAACTGTTTTTAGTGAAGATCTCAGATAAACGGCTTGTTTTCTTCCTAACGAATATGGTGACATTCAGCAGTTTTTACAAATACACAGCCTTTCTTATTATTTCATTAAGTTGTTGGAAATCTTTAGCCATCCAGATTTCTACGCAGTCTAACCTCCTATTTAAAACATGCAGTTTCAATGCACCATGAGGCTGTAAAGAGACCTGAGTATCATCTGCATAGAAATGATATGAGACATTTTAACAAGTGTTTATAATATGCTGAAAAGGTGAAAGATAAACCAGAATGAATGCTAATGAATGTTTTCATTCATACTAGGTTAAATAGGCTTTAAAGAGCTTTATAACTGAATATCATCTGCATAGAGGTGATATTAGACATCTTTAAATGTGTTTAGAATATGTTGAAAAGGATGGATGTAAACCAGAATGAATGCTGATTCATGTTTTCAGTGCATTCATCAGCATTTGTTCTGGTTCTCATCACTAGATTGGTCAAGCTGCTCTCACATAGGCCTCACATAGGCCTGGGTCCTTAATCCTGGAGGTCCCAGGATTAAGGACCTCCACGGCAGGAGGTCCTTAATCCTGGTAAGTGTTACTTCCCCAACCTAAAACATATCTGCCCTCTTTAACATCAAAGAACAAACCCCATTTCCTTTACAATAGACAAATGGACCATCTGTGCTCCACAGAATCCCTGGGACAATCAGACTACACACCAATCAAGTCTCTGTTCTCTGACCAGAACCTATAAAAGGAAACCAGATCCACAGTTAGTCAGACTTGACAGTAGGTATGAGAGGTATTCTGTGAAAAATCTATTTCCTCTGCTTTCTCCCACTGCTAGAAACAACCAGTCAGTGGCAGGAGAGTTTTAGTGCTGTCAATCACAATCTCATGTGGTGCTGCTCATCCTCCCTCCGTCTTGATTTGTGCTGTGCTGCAGCTAGCATAGCACAGAGCTTTGCAGATTCAAACTGTGAATGCTCAGTTTAGCTAGCATAGCTACCAATGACGGCAGAAAAACAGTTTCTTGTAATGATAAGTTGTTTCTCCACCATTAGCACATTTAGCAGTGAGTGAATGAGGCTAATTGACAGCGCTAAGACCCTCCTACTAGTTCTGGTTGTTTTGGTCAGAACG
The DNA here is from genome assembly GCF_001443285.1 of Poecilia latipinna. Taxonomy (NCBI): domain Eukaryota; kingdom Metazoa; phylum Chordata; class Actinopteri; order Cyprinodontiformes; family Poeciliidae; genus Poecilia; species Poecilia latipinna. Next base: position 121,456 of record NW_015113719.1, on the reverse strand, counting down.
GTGCATTACTGTAACTGTGACTTCACCTCTATATTAGATGGAGGCAAGAAATGAGGTAAACATCATTCTGGAGTGTTTACTCATGAACCAACAACAAGATGTGGCCTGAAAGAGAAGCAGGGAAGCATTCAGTCACTAGGAATGACTTTGACAGAAGATATTTTTATATCTGTAATTTGAATCCCTACATTTAAACAATACAATTTAGAATCCAAACAAATAATCAGATTTACTTTTCCAGATCTTCCAGCCAGTGTTGATGTCGGCTTTTAGATTTAATAATAAACTGTATTTCTGTTCTATTTGATTAACATCTAATAGAACAGCTGGGAAAAACAACAAGAAAACTGTAGAATTATTCTTTTATATTTTATGTATTATTTGTAATTCATAAGTTGTTTTTTGTAAATAAAACTGTCTAATTAGGGTTTGCAGAAAATGAAAACAAAACAAATCAGTTCAAATGTCTAATAAAAAGTTGTTTGCAAATATATTCACAATAAATGATAACCTTAGTTTACAAAAGTAAAACATAGACTTATATAATTTGCACACTAATATCAAAAGTAAAATAATAAATACTAAATAATGTTTTAAGTAGTACTGCGTTAGTTTTCCAATATCACTCAACGATATGATGGATGTATAAGTAATAATCTTTTAAAAGATTGACTAGAAAAACTTTGAATTTGTAAATTTTGAGGTCTATCCTTAGAATTGCTTTATTATTTCCATTTTTAACCCTGATGGGACAGAAAGAGCCATTTGTGTCCAAGATGATCGAAATAATCCTCATGAGATTATTTTGCAGAAAGTTTAATTTAACCAATGATCATTTTCAGAATCTAACACCAATTTTCTAGTGACCACTGTTGTTTGGACCTAAATGGATGCCAACAAAGAAGAAACACAGAAGCCTGGAAAATAATCTAATATTTAAATTTATTCAAATAAATGTTGAACACAGTTCAAACTTCCTCAAACGTATTTCTTACGATCACTCAAAAGAAAGTGCCTGATACTGCTAAGTTTTATCTGCTTCTCTTCCTGCTTTTAAGGCATAAAGAAAACATCTGCTGCCGGCGTTTCTGCCTCTCAGCGCTCCTTCTTTAAACTATTTAAAGTGCATGTTCTAAATAAACACATCCTTTCAGCTCCACTGTAATTATCACACAAAGTTCAGCATTTTTGGCGAATGCTGCATGAGTTGCCAGCTGTTGTGCAACCTCTGGTCTTCTGAAAGAAGAGAAGCAGTTCCTATAGCAGCTTTGTATAGAAACCAGCGGATCTTTAACCCTCAGAGAGCCCTCAGGACTGACTAGCTTGAGATTAGCTTCTTTCTTTTCAATGAAGGTTTGTTGACAAACAGCAAAATGCTTAGAACTGTTTCCTGCAGAAGGAATGCAGAGTTCTTGAATATCCTTAAGCTACAGAAAAGCATAAAACTAGCACTCTGGGAAGAGCAGTAAAATATTTACTCCTGCAATTATCAGTGACAGTTAGCATGCCTTGCTAGCATGAAGCTGGCTTTTGATTGTAGATTTGGGAAACCATTTTTCTTTAAGTATATTGAGCATATTTCATCTGCTCCATCTTAAAAACCACAAAGGACTCTTCAAACCTGGACTAGATTAAAAGATCAATAAAGGATGATTTCATGGTTTTTTGGGACATTAGACCCGGTCCAGCTACGAAACTACAGCACTTATGGCCCTTTTCCACCAGTACGACTAAACTCCACAAGGTTATGAGGCTTTTCCACTATTAACGGTTACATGGTGGTACCAACTTCTATAACTTACTTCACTAGGGAGAAAACATGACGTTAGAAGATGCTGCGTTCACACTGCAGTCTGAAGTGACCCAAAACCGATTATTCTGGCTTCATGTGACCCATATCTGATCTTTTCATGACAGTCTGAAAAACAGATCAGATGTTTTCAAATGTGACCTGAATCTGAAGAACCAGGACACATCCATCTGACCTGAACATCATCGAGACTCGACAAACATCCCTGTTCTGCGTCCTAATACTCACAGAACGGGGAGAAAAACGACAACTGGACGATAATAAGGAAGTTGTTAATATGCTGGTTCCAATTGGATAACAACTTCAAAATCATAAGACACGCTCCACCATTAGCATCCACATTTACCTCCACAAACACTGAGTTCTTCTTCTTCTTCTTTTTCATTAGTGAGACCAGCTTTGTCTCACTAATTAAAATAAATAATTCAACAGTCTCGCTCTGACTCTCCTGTCAACATGTTGAACTGTGACCCATTAGTTCACTTCCTTATTTAGTTTTGCAACCCAGAGATCTAAATCAGAGGCTATCAGTTTGGTTAGTTTCACACTTTCTCACAAAGTACCAAATAAATACTGCAGACGTCCTGATGAAGCTCTTTAGTACCAACGTTTCCGCAGGGCAAATGCTGCAGTCAAAGTACTTTTGCAAGGAAATAACATAATAGCCAAGTTGGACTGATTAAAACGTCCCAGCCGCCTCTGAAATTGAATCTGCATCCATGGCTCATTGCAGCCATTATTTGCACCAGTAATAATTAATGCAGGAAAGGAGAGCACCCCAGGATAAATCATAACATGAACACAGCATTCCTCAGAGTTTCATTTTGCACAGATGATGAAGTCGTCGGCTTGGTTGTAACTCAGAAATGACAGTAATGATGTGAAAGATAAAAAAAAAAGTGCAAGCAGCTAATGTGAGTCAATTTTATTCCCAGAACTGTGCAGCAAGAAAAAGATGTCAAAATATTCACACTGATTTATAACGTGAAATGCCAAAAATGAGGAAAACTCAACTGTTGACTTTCACTATGCAAATGCTAATTATACCACAGGCTTACTGCCTGGCTTATAATGTGTTAATAATAGAGAAACAGAAATAGAAAACTGCTAATGAGATATAATACATGACTATTCACCAAAAGGTGTGAGCACCTCTATATTTTATTTGACATTTTGTCAGTTTGCTGCTGTGAAGCATCCAGGTGAGTGTTAACCAAACACAAGGAGGAAAAACATCAGTAATTAACTTCACACACTCTTCCCAATGTTTCCCAGAAAACAGCACAAAGTCTTTAATTATTATTTTAATAAAGTTTTAAAATTTTAACAAACCATGACAAATTTGTAAAAATTTGCTGTCTTTGCTTATAACTGTAACACTGAAAACATATTTGAAGTTCACCCAAAAAAAATTGCAGCAACAATCTAAGATGCTGCTTATAAAACACCTTGCAAAAATATTTAACAAAAGGGGTTAACTGTATTTTTATTGTTCTTTTAACCTTTTATTGCTTTGCAGGAGTCAGACTTAGACTGCCATGAATCTAGAAGAGGATTCTAAAACTACAGTTTTTCAGGAGTGAAAAACAGTAAGTTCATCCTAAAGACAGAGTGCAACGCTCCCAGGACTTTAACCTCAAACAGCAGAAAAACTGAAAATGGACTTTGGGAAGGGAAAGAAATTACCTTAATCTTTAAACTTTACATTTTGCACATTTTCGAACTTCCGCTTTGGTTCCTACTGCTTCTAAAAGCAGACCAAGCATTTTTTAAAAATCCACCAAGCCGTTTTTTGGCAATGAGTTCATGTTTTTTGGTGTCTGAAAAATAAGTAATTTAAAAATCCTTTGGACTCTAATATCACAAATAATCAGATACTGTTAGTGCTAGGTAACGACGTAGCAACCCTGGAAGCTCAGCCCGTTACCTAGCAACCCCGGAAGCTCAGCCCGTTACCTAGCAACCCCGCAAGCTCAGCCCGTTACCTAGCAACCTCAGAAGCTCAGCCCGTTACCTAGCAACCCCAGAAGCTCAGCCTAAGCAGAGTTCCAGTATATTTGGTCAGCTAGTTTTACCGCTGTACGAGCTCTGCAATGGCTGCTGGAAAAGACATGTATTTTGTTGTTGATAGGCCTGTCACAATAAACCATTTCTATTAGTATGATTTATTGTTTTTCTCTTATCTCCCTCTCTGTCTACCAAACACTGGATGACAAAAGTCTTCGGTTTGGTGATTTGGTCTCAACTAAACTTTTTTCTGAAAGACAATTTTGTTTAGAGACTTCATAATTTATTTTAGATAGATAGCATTTATTGTCACTGAACAGAATTCAACGAAATTTCCATTGCAGCTCCCGTGCAAAAGGT
>NW_015113719.1:46366-113488 GCF_001443285.1 Poecilia latipinna | reverse complement strand
GAAGAAAAGCCTTTGTTGTGTTTTCTTCACCAGGTGGGAGGTGTTTGTGTTCCAGGAGAAGTCGGACGTGATGTGGAGGCCCAGGAACTTGATGTTGTCCACACGTTCCACCACTTCTCCATCTATGAGAAGGGGAGTGTGAGCCGACCTCCTGGACCTTCTGTAATCCACAATGACCTCCTTGGTCTTCCCTGTGTTCAGCACCAAGTTGTTGGCTGAACACCACTGAGTGAGCTGCAGAATCTCCTCTCTGTAGTGGGTCTCGTTGTTGTCTGAAATGAGACCCACTACTGTTGTGTCGTCCGCGTACTTCACGACTGTGTTGGTGGGGTGGATGGCCACGCAGTCGTGTGTAAACAGGGTGAAGAGAGCTGGGCTGAGCACACAGCCCTGCGGCGTGCCTGTGTTGAGGACCAGTGGGGACGATGTTAAGCCACTTATTCTCACCACCTGATGCCTGTTGGTGAGGAAGTCTCTGATCCAGTGGCACAGTGAAGCGGGCAGCCCCACCTCGAGTAGCTTCAGCACCAGCTTGTCTGGAATGACGGTGTTAAATGCTGAGCTGAAGTCTACAAATAGCATCCTGACGTAGGTGTTGGGATGCTGCAGATGGGTCAGGGCTGTGTGCAGAGTGATGGAGACAGCATCCTCTGTTGACCGGTTCGCTCTGTAGGCGAACTGAAGGCTGTCCAGGTTTGTGGGGATGAAGTCTCTGATGTACCTCAGAAGAATCCTCTCAAAGCACTTCATGATCACCGGGGTCAGAGCGACGGGCCGGTAATCGTTCAGGCTGGTGATGGACCTCTTCTTCGGTACAGGGATGATGGTGGAAGACTTGAGGCACTCAGGAACCATGGCGAGCTGCAGGGACAGATTGAAAATGTCCAGAAACACTCCTGCCAGCTGGTCGGCGCAGGTTTTCAGCGTCTGGCCTGACACCTTGTCCGGTCCTGGAGCTTTGTGAGTGTTGATCCTCCTCAGGGTGGACGTCACCTGATGCTTCTGTAAGACGAGGGGCTGGTGCTGCTCTTCCAGTTGGGGTAGATGTACAGCTTCTCTGCTGCCCGCCGTGTCAAAGCGGGCAAAGAAACTGTTTAAGGTGTCAGGCAGGGTGGGGTCGCAGCTGGTCAGCTGAGTGCTGTGTTTGTAGTCTGTCATGGTTCTAATGCCTCTCCACATGCTTCAGGGGTTGTTGTTGATGAAATATTGCTCAATCTTCTGTTTATACTGGATTTATTTGTTGTTTCTGTTGTTTTGTTTATTTATTTTGGATGTTTGCTAGAAAATAAAGTGTATTAATATTTCATAATGTGTTCCTGCATTATTATGTCACTATCATTATTTATTTGAAAATGATCTCAAAACGATATTATAGCTTATCACAATAATTTCTGGGACAATTTATCATCCAGCAAAATTTGCTATTGTGAGAGGCCTAGTTTTTCACTCAACAGAAGCCACTTGCTGCATTCTGGTTGGTTATGCAGGAGGCTCTACTTCTGCTTTTCAAAGACGTACGGTTGTATAATTGCACATCTGTGTAAACATTGAATTGGGGGTTGTGGCCAGAAGCAGCTTATTAGGATTTAAAGTTCATTAAATCAAATCAATCTGAAATGAGCTCAAAATAAGTCAAATTGATCAAACTAAAATCTCATTATCTAAAAATGATTTTGTTCAAAAAAAAGTATTGAACATTGTTTTGTTTATCCCATAGACAAATCCTAATTTGCTCAAGGAAGTAAAATAGGTCAGCTTTAAAAAGAAACTGAAGCAAAATGCCACAGAGTCTGAAAAGGTTATGAAGATGATCATTGGGTATATCTAGTAACTCCATCTTCAGTTTTCTACCCTGCTATGCTCAAATAATGATTCAGTTATTTGTACTGCATCTGCCTGTCTATTTTCTCCATCATTAAGTGCGATGAGAGTTTCCCTGCAGGAAATAAAAGCCTTTCTGGACTGCGCAGCTTGTTAAGGGTAATCCTCGGGTTTACTGTGGAGGTGTTGACCTTTCACAAGCTCCCAACGGAGCGGCAGCTGGAACGCCCCTAAGACAATAAAAAACACAGTTTGCATTGATTCAGAAAACGAGGTGGTCGTCTCAGGCAGAGGGGATTGCTAATTGGTGGAAAGCAGAGCTTACTCTGCCAACAGGAAGGTTGTTCGTATGCAAGGCCAGTAGTGGCCAATATGTCCGCCGCACATTTAAATTCAGTGTTTTACATCGCGGTCACCATCGTTGCTTAATTACACAAACAGGCCTGTGTAGGAAATCTGACGCAGCAATGTGCATCTCTGCAACATCTTTCAGCTAATTACTGACTGTACTGAAGATAAATGTGTTTCAGAGCTACCTTCACATGCTGATGCTCCTCCTGCCTGTACAGCATGTAAACAAAGCCAGCCTGGATGTTAAACCAAACTGGAGCCAGGCTGTTCTCTTATTATCAGTGAATAATAGTTCAAACCAGTCCTCTTTCCAGATTAAAATATATCAACAACTACAAGGGAATAAATCAAGGAATAAATTATTGAGGATATGATGTGATGATGTGTAATTACTAATAAATGAGTCAGCTCTCTTTTCTCAGTGGTAAGCAGCACTTACCCAGGGTGCAGGCTATAAACTATGCTAGAAGAAGCAATCAATCATCTGCCTATGGAGTAAGAATCCAGACTGCTCCAAAACACTTTTTATTATTCACTGCTTATCTTCGACCTCCTGTGAAATTACCCAAAATGTCACATTATTGTTAGCATAGCAGTTAAAGATAATATACACTTTCTGCTTTATCCAAGACACCAAGAACTCAGTCACCTTAAAGGGAACCTACTATGCAAAATTCACATTTCCATGTTTTTATGCTCCCTTCTAAAAACAACCGAAGCACTTACAAAAAAAATATGGATGTAAATTTGTTTTTTAATTAAAGAAAAACTCATTTTAATCAAAAATTAAGATGTGGTCAAAGCATTTAGAAATGTAATGAAATATTTTTGAAAAATAAGTTTTGCCTACAAAACCATATTTTTCTAGTTTTTTTTTTTTTTGCAAAACAAACTTTTAATAATGTCAGAAAATGTTTGGCTACAATCCTATAAGTTTTCTATATGTGTTTTGGTGAAAAACAAAAACAATTATAGCAAAATCTAGACGTATTTCATGTGGGAGGTTTCAAAAACTTCTCAAATGTACAAATCAGCAGGAACGACCCCTCACCTAGTAACCCCAGCCAAGCCCAGACCGTTACCTAGCAACCCCAACGGAACTCTGCCCGTCACCTAGCAACCTAAGCCGAGTTCTATGTTGCTGACTTACCACCATTCAGTCAGCCTGGCTGAAGGTAGAAATCCACCGTTACTGGGCTGAGCACCATGGCCTCACTCTTCTTCATGGCCTCAACCAGCTCTGCTAACTCCTGTGGTCGAGTGTAACGGCTGTGGCTTGAAGATGCCAGAGGAACCATTTCATCTGCAAAAAGCAAAATGACTCTTTAATCGAACTGTAGCTCGTTTGTCTAGAAAGTCAGGTTTGTTTGGGGAGGTGTGAATTTGAAATCAAACTCTGATGGTAACCAAAAAAAGTGAACTCTGGTCCCCCTACAAACCTTGCTCTCAGTTCAATTTAAGTGAACTCCAGAGCGATTCAAATGAACATGTGAACGCCAAGAGGACCGGAGACCGCTATAAAAGCAGGAAGTGGACTATAAACAGGGCATTCTGGGTAAATACAACCAAAACAAACCTGCGATGCTAGTGCTAGTGGACGAAAACATAACACACAAAGAAAGTTACAAAAAAAAAAAACCCTCTAAATATGTTCTCACAAAATGTTCTGGCACTTAGCAAATAGATATCATTTTGGTAATTGTCTAAACAAGAGTAGTTTAAACTGATTTGACTTAACAGTGAGAAAAAATATATACTTTAATTAGGTGTATGAAAATATGTTAGATTGCACTTGCAGATAGAATATCGATCAGTTAGATATTCTGAATATTCATGGATATTTCACAGGAATCAAGCAATTTCTAATGATCTGCAAGGTTTTCAACGGGGCCAAAAATCCACCATGGTGCCTCCCAACCAGAGGAGTCCTCACAGACAAATATTCATGCAGGTAATAATTTAAACTGAATTACATTTAATTGTTAGAAACAGTGCTCTGGAGGTTGAGTAAAACAACTAGAGACAATAATGTAAAGCAGTTTCCTTCGGTATTTATGTATCTGAATAATTTAAACCCCAACCATCGATCATTTCCTTAAACCTGTCCTTTTCTTGAGCCAAACGTGTTTTTCACAGTGATTATTCACAGTTTAACATATTCACTGGAGCTCTGAGGAGTTTTCTCAGAGGGGCTGTAACTCCACTGGACAGGAGAATATAAAAGCCTCATTATTATTCATTTGTTTGTTAACATTCAACAAGCTCCCACAAGGCCTTAAAAGCCCATAAACGGCTGAAATATGACAAAAGTAATGCCTCAAACTGCTTTGTGTTAAAAAGCTGTCCAGAATAATCGCTTTAATTAAATATGAACAAAAAAGCAAATCAGTTGTTGGAACCATTTATTTATTTGAGGTTGTTGCGATTTCAATGAAATCCATCAGAAGGGAGAAGTTTTAAAATTATGTCAGATTTTGATTCAAAGATTTTTGCCATAATGGTTTCAAAACTAGTGGGGATTTCTGCCCACTTATATTTATAAAGCCAGCAGAAAAAAAACAAAACAATGATTTGCTGATAAAAGTCACGGAGAGCTCTGAGAAATATCCGTCCACAAGAGGCTTTACGTCCCGATTAAAGGATTATCTGGGCCTACAGCCATAAATACAACAGCTTCCCAGGGTGAAAGTAACGACGACACGCATTATAACTTTGATCCACAACTTTGTTCATGATGGTTTTTAATATTAGAGTAGTAAACCAAACAAAAACACATAGTTTAATATGCACTGCCTGGCCAAAACACATGCTTGGATGCTTTGGTTTCAGTGAACTTGTGTTCAATAGGAAGAAAACAGTTCTAGGTGTGGTTCTTCAGATGCTAGGACTGAAAATAGTTCATCAAAGCAGCATCTTTACATGCTTTGTGGTCTGTGGAGTCGAACGGTTTTAACCTGACAATGCCAGATGGTTGGCACACAGAACCATCTGGACAGTCATCTGTAGACCGGGCAGAGGGCGGCGGACGCAGTCAAAAAAAAAACTAAAAACTTCTGCCACTTATAAAGTTAGTAGGTAAATAAAACTCTTATGGCAGCAGAAGAATGAAAACAGCAGTGGCTTTATTTGCTTTTCTTTCAGAGAGGAAATTGATCTTCCACATAAAAGCAGGGAGTGACGCACTATTTTCTGCTCAGAGCTTTCATTTTACCAGGCCTGAACTCAGTGTGCTAATATTAAAGGGGAAGGATTATGTGTTTCCCAGGCCATTTTATAGGACAATCAGTTACTTGATGCTTTCAGGTTTCATAGAAATGTTGTGTATATTAAATATAACTTAAAAGAACCTGAAGTTGGGCCTCTGTCTCTTTAAGAAGCTCCACCTTCAGGAAGTCATCGCAACATGGCTCCTCTATTAACCCTTTAACAATGTTTTTACCAACATCTCACTGAAAAATAGCTCCTATAATGAGCTCAGAGATGCACAGATCCAACAGCTGCTGGCAAGTCTGAAGGCATACGTTCCACATTTTACCAAATATAACAACTGAAACAGAGGTTTTAGTCTTGTTTTGTGCTTTTTAGTACCACTTCATGAAACAAATTTAAATTATTTGAGCTAAATAAGGAAACTCATGAAAATCTGGTATTAGTAGAACATCAGTCATCTGGTTAGTCCCAGGATTTAAATAGGTGAAACCTGCTAGCTTGGCGTTTCAATCCTGCTGTTCATGATCACTCAAACAGCATTTTAGAGAAAGTATGCTCTCACTGGAAAGTTGCTCTCCTCCAAATATCTGGCAATGCAGTCCAACATTTTATCTGAACCCCGAGGAGAGTGAGGAGCGAAGACGAGAAGAGATGATTGTATTGATATTCAGGCCGAGTCCTTGGCTTTTGAGGTGATTCACACTCTGTAGTGTCTTCTCAGTCTGAACAAAAATTGGCTCCACACCGAAGACCTTATCAGAAAGGACACGCAGCCCTACACCTGCCACTCATCCTGTCTGGAAGTCCGCTGTCAGCATCTTTGCTTCCTGCTGGATGATAGCTGGAGAAAAGTTCGTCTCTGAAATTTAAACCTTTAATCCAAAACTAAATACAACAGTGTTGTTTGCGATGGTAATCTTGTTGTGCACAAAAACTTTGGTTTAAAACTGAAAATCTCACTTTAACACTTGGTGGAACATCATAAAGTCTCTGTATAAAGAATTTCTTTATTTAGAAGTACTGACTGGTATTTTATAATAGCACTGCAACCAAATCATTTTACCTAACGATTAATCGTTTATTCTGACGATTAATCGGATAAAAAACTGCCGCATTCTGCACATTTTTCAATTAAGCCTTTCGAATACAATATCAGAAATACATTAAACAATACAAACAAATACATTTGTTATTTTTTAAATGAGAAAATAAACATTTTATTGCCTAAAATACAAAAGCGTAACATGCCTTTTGTGAGTGTTTGATTATTTGTAGTAAAGGGTGCATCTGCAGCTAAAAAATACTTCTACTGTTACTGATTAATCAGTTACTAAATTAGTTCATTATTATCTCAATAATCGATTCATTACAATTAATCAGATTAATCGTTTCAGCCCTACTTTATATAATTTACTCATTACATCCGACTTTTACTAAAAATCAATACTGATAATCACCAAACTTTATATGTTTTGTGTTGAATATATAATTTATTGGAATTTTTAAGTTTTACTGATTCATCTGCAGTGTTTTTAGAATTGACTAATTTACATAATTATTGCATTCTGCTGAAACAGAACTGTTGATATTTCAGCTGATTGACCAGAAAAGTAAAAAGTTTTCAATTTTCTAATGTGGTGGGAAGCAGAAGCTGCTCAACTGTGACTAGAAATTGCTAAGCTAATGCGTTAATGTCAACGGTACTGCAAATTTGTATCAGTGTTCCCTTTTTAAGCACTAAATTAGCGTAATTATCTGCTGAGAAGATGCTACTGTTGCTTCTGCTACAAAAAGTAAAACTGTGTCATAGCTGTAAGCATTTAATCTAAATCGTATTAAGTTGTTTTTATCTTTAGGTTTAAAGATTAAATCAGCTAAAACAGTTTAATTTCTCAGTAGCCACTTGAGGCCACCTTCGCATCACAGTTTAAAAACCGTGTGGAGCCGTTCCATGACAAAAGTTATTAATCAAGGGACTATTTCTCTTTTATAAACAAGTAATTTCACTAAACCACAGAGGAAAAAATAATAGACTGGCCTACATACAACATCCATAAGCAGCCTTTCTTTTTAGCCTACTATAACTTACTACACTATGACTTTCACAATTATTGGCTTTTCTGATATAAAAGACATCATGAAGAAGACTTTTTGGTGTTTTAACCTTCAGTTCTTGTAGAATCTCTAAATGAGGGTCCAATGTGTGGTCCAGGGACCGTTTCCGGTCCTTAAAATGATTTTGTGTGGCCCTTAATGACGGCTAGTATGGTGTGAAATGGGCTTGCCAGAATCAACACTTAAAGACGACTTTTTAAAAAATGCTGGCATTGAGATTTTCTTTGGCAAATAGTAATACATTTTTGTTAATTACAGTTTTTGCTTCAGATTCTGTAGACTATTGATATAGAGTAAGTAAGTACATTTTGTCTCTCTTTAAGAGAAAACCTGGTGGAAAAGTTGAATTTGTAGACGTCTTTATAATCTATTTCGGACATATTTTTCAAACTGTTTAGTTTTCTCTATCCTCTGTTATGTTTGATTTCGTCTGTTTGAGGGTCAGTTCCTTCTGTCGATGACAAAAAAACTGAGTTTCAGACATGAATTCAGTGCTAGCACTAGCGTTGTGCCTTCTAGCGCTCTGTGCTAACTGTTAGCATCAGGAGGACATAACATACTCCTATTACATTAATAGTTTGGTTTTGTCTTCATGAACATTTGATCCAAAAGAATTCAGTGATGTTCTTGGCGCTAGCACTAGCTAACCTGCTAACTACGTGAAAAGTCTGAGAATTTTGAATAACTTCACAGAACTCTCAGAGAACCGCACAGCATTCTGGGGGATGTAGGCAGAGGAAAGTCTTCAACTTCTCACAACCAGCTAAACGAGGTTGATGGCATCAACTAACTCACTCACTCTCTCTTTGGTTACCTAGCAACTCCCTCACTCTTTAGCTGCCTAGCAACAACCTGTTGAGTAATCGGCATAGCAGCAGTTTAAGGTTTCGCCACCAAGCCTCATAACTACTTAAGAATAAAAACAAATGGCGTGGAGTGATAACTGGATAAACGCCACCAGTTTTGCAGTATTTCAGATACTTAAAACAAACAAAAAAAAACCTAATCAATAATTATTAATAAGTTGATATTATGATGCATTTTGAGCCATATGGTCCAGCCTCAGTAATTAATCTGTCCAATATTTGAAATTTGTTTAACTACCAACGCGAAGAAAATGGCCCAACAAGATGTTCCTTAAACTATTAGTTTCCTTCAAAGCAAAGTGAATTCATGGAAAATGCTATCAGAAGAAGACGGCTGATGGGTTTCCACCGAAATTCAACAAAACGTTAACGATAGAGAAAAGTGTTTTCTAATGTTGAAACAGCCCCAAACAGACTGGTGACTGGTAGTGTTCCCATCACTGCACCTCCTCCTCTTCTCAGATGAGATTAATGTGATTGATCATACTCTTCATCATGCAGCACTCATTTCAGCATCACCATGGCTACCAGGGAGGCAGAGAGACAAAGTGCAGAAAACGGGTGCACTTGTGTCTCTGCGTGTGTCTGAGGCTGCAGGCTCTTGGGACAATGAAGAGAAGCTCTATTTTCTAATTGAATAGTGATTCAATCCACAAGCTCAGCCAGTTGGAGCGTAAAGCAATTAGCCGACTGACGGTGACTGGTCTTACTGAGGGCTGGGAAGCCGTGCGCGCGCGTCCCCCAACACCCGACCAGCCACATCAGTCGCCATCAATCATCCAATTGCTCTCTCTAAGAAGACACAGTAAGTGCAAAGGCTTCCTGGTGTGTCAGTGTGATATTCCCCATGATGCAAATAATTAAGAATATAAGCGTGCAGTCGTTAGGTCAGCTCGCAGCAGTGTGTGTTGGATTACAGCGCCTGGATTCGCGCGGCCCCTTCGAGAGCCGAGCGCCGGGTGGCTGTCAGTCAGGCTGCCCTGAGCTCAAAGTAAGTGTGAAAAATATCCTCTGGCTTGCTGGGACTCAGAAAGTAAAAAAATAAAGCATGAAGAAGAAATAAAAGAAAGTCAATCAAAGATAGGTATTATTTCAATAATCAATCATGATTAATCAGAGTTTTTTCAGCCCTACTGCGGCATGTTTTATTTCTTTTTACTCATCTGAATCAAATAATTTTATCATTTCAAAGTCAAATAGCTTCTTTTAGAGCCTGTCACAAATATTTTACCATTTTAAATTTAAAACAAAATGTTTGGATCTAGAACATACAGTAGACAAATAGTTGAAGCTCCCAGATTCAACAGAGCATCTTCTTGGTCTTTCTTTAAATTATTCAGAAGTAAGTGAGTGTTTTATGGAAAAACTAAGGAAGCTTCAGGAAAAAGAAAAACGTACCTAATTACTTTTGATATAATAGTCTGGAGCGGTATAGGGAGTGACAAGAAAGATTTGCCTCAAACAATATAAAAGCCAAGTGTCCTGCATAAAAACCCATTAATTTTGCATATATCCTGAGGGGCGAAGCATATCCACACAGAGAGGCCACAGCGTGCAGAGGTCTGAGAGCACTAACTGGGGTTTCGCTCTCATCTTTGTAATGTCAGTTTATTTTTCTCGAAGGTACCGTGGGGGACAGGGGCTCGGAGGCGGACGGGAGCCCTTCAGCTGCTTGGTTGGGAAAAGAAGAGAAGAAGAAGAGCCACAGAGGCGATGAAGAGTTGACTGAAAGACAGGAGGATAAGAGACTGAAATGGAAAGCTGAAGGCAACAAGAGGAAACTGGAGGGCAGCAGAAAGGTCACTGATGTCACCGTCCACGTTTCCAGGTTTCAGCCAGTCGTCCTCATTGCTTGAGGTCAAGCTTCTTCACAATTGTGTCCAAGTCCTACTAAGCAAAATTCACATTTTATATGTTTTTATTCTTCTATTTGAGTCTAAACTGCTTTTAAAAAGAACCTAAGCATTTAAAAAAAATCACCCAGATGTTTCTGAGCAACAAGTTAATACTTTTTGGTGTCTGGAAAATGAGCCATTACAGAAAACCTACTGATTTTTAAGTCACAATTGACAGGCACTACACTGTTACCTAGCAACCCCAGCCGAGACCTGTTACCTGGCAACTGTAGTGGAGCTTCAGCACATTTGATCAGCTGGTTTTACTGCTGTATGTGCTGTACAATGGCTGCTGGAAAGACACAAGTTTTATTGTTGACTTACCATCCAGAAACCACTTGATGCATTTTTGTTGATTGTGCAGGAAGCTCCACTTCTGCTTTTCAAAGATTTACGGTTGTACAACTGTGCATTTGTCTGTGGCCATTTTCATGTGCGAGTGTAAACGTTCAGTTTGGGGGCGTGGCCAGCAGCAGCTCATTTGGAGTTAAAGTGACAGAGACCTAAAATGAAATGAGCATGTTTTGTGCAGACCTAAATTAACTTGCTCACATTTAAACCTGATGTGTCCTCAGCAGTAAAATGAAATAAAAAGAGTTAAATTCAGTTTAATTACATGAATATCAATGGGATCAGAAAGGTACCAGGAATCTGTTATTGTAAGTAAATGCAAAAGTCTTTTTATTTCAAGTGAAATTACAAGTGTTTAAAGATTTTCTGTCTGTTTTTATTCACTGAGAACCTGTAACAGTTTAATGTTGCTTTCCTGCTGCGGCTGTAATTTAATTTGCAATCTCTGCCAGTAGTGAAACAGAAACAAATTCCCTCATTTTATTTGTGTTAAGATATGAAGACTATAGCGTCACCAAATTAAAACACGCAGCACCGTCTAGTCAGCCTGAACAAACTGCCCCCAGGCTCAATGCTAATGTGAAAGCTGTGCATGTTTACAGCCTGTCCTTTAGTTTTTAGGCAAGCGAAATTAGCATAAACTGACATGCTTTATTGGGTATTTACTCCCATTGTTTGGGTTATTTATGAGTTTAATGCGTGCAGACTTTGCTTTTCCTGCCAAACATCTGAATAAAGTCTGCTTTGTTGCTTTTAGCAGAGGCTTTCTAGCAAACAACGGGCTCTGTAGGAAAAACAATTCATAGAAAGTAAAGTAAAAGTTCAAATTAAACAGTTTCTCTACTGGTAAAAGTAGAGAAATTAGTCACTTTCAGGTCAGTGTGAACTTAATACACTGTTTGCCTGCTAAAACATTTATTCTTTGGTAAAATCTGACTTAGCGTCAGAAAGCCAATTACCAGTTCATTTACAAAGATTACCATTCATTATCAGGTGCTACGCTGAACTTTGAACATCTTCCTTTGTCCTTCTCTTCACTTATTTTCACAGACTAGAGGAATGTGATTTTTCTGCAAATTGAAGCGACAAAATAAAAACAGAGAAAATAGCAACAAAAGACAAAAAATGCGACGTTAGAAAGTCATGAGGTAAAATAAACGGAGCAGGAATTTACCCTAATTCCACCTTAAATCCAAACAAGCAGTGCTGGTCTCGCTCTCCCTACTCAATGTTTACATATACATGTAAAAATGGAGGCAAACAGATGCGCAATTGTAAAACCATACATCTTTGAAAAGCAGAATTGGAGCCTCATGCACAACCAATAAGAGTACAGCAAGTGGTTTCTGGATGGTAAGTCAACAACAAAACACTTGTCTTTTCCAGCAGCCATTGTACAGCGCATACAGTGGGTAAAACCAGCTGACCAAATATGCTGGAGCTCTGCTTGGGTTGCTAGGTAACGAGGCTGGGCTCCGCCTGGGTTGCTAGGTAACAGCACAGTGTCTTTAGAAAAAGCGGAGGCCCAAACGGACATATAAAAATGTCCAAAATGTGAACTTTGCTTGACAGGATCTCTTTAGTTCTGAGTCTTCAGACAGAGTTTATTTTATAAGTAAATTAGGGTCAACATGTCCAAGAAGAAGAAGACCCAATACATATTTTCAAGAGCGAATATTGTACACGTAGAAAAAGAGATCAGAACAATAAAGATCCAGTTATCTTGTAGGATAAAGAAGGAACAGTAAGTTGAGATAAATCCTTGTTTTGGTTCCCTATCTGTGTTCCCTCAGAGCAGCTGTTCAGTTTCCTGCTGCTTCATATCTGTGATGCATGTTTGTAGTTTACAAGACAAATTTCCATGCAGGTACAATAAAACGTCTCGTTATCTCGACCTGCACTGACCTGGTTGTGTATCTAGTGAGTGAATGAGGCGCTGTCACAGGGAGCTGGCATTGTAAGAACAACGTTCCTCCTGCGAGGTTCAGGTTGGCAGATAGCGCTGAAATGTGTGACAAACCCGGCTGCTAAATCACAGGTTTATGCATCTGTGCCCCTCAAAGCAACACTGCGCTGCTCAGCGGTCGGCTTTCAGGCGGCACAGCACTCAGAGGAGACGCGTTTGAGCCGGCAGTCAAAAAGTCACTCAGGTCCTGGTAGGTCGGCGTTTTCAAACCTGTTCCTCCAGTAATGAAACGTCAAATTTATCCACTTTATTCCCCTAAAAAAGGTTTTGCTAAATATGCCAATGAACCATTATATTCTGGCATGAGCTACATTTAAAAATACAAAATTATTTGTAATGTTTTCTAAAGTGTAGCCATGTCTCTATTATCCCACAGTTATAAAGAATAAAGTTGCATTTTTCTTGATTTATACTGTCAAACATTTATACTTTGGTGTGTATTTATGTGTTAATCTTATGTAATTTTCAAGCATAAAGATGCAAAAGCATCATATTAAAAAAATGTTATACCTTACACTAGAATAAAAGGAACAAACTGCCGTCGCTGTACATTTGTTTATTACTGCATTAATGAAAATAACCAACAAATATTGAATTCCAGTATATGATAAAACACACTCTGGTAAATTAATATTTCCATTCAATTCTTTAGTTTGACTAGTTTAAAAATAAATCTACACACTATGGCGCAAATGAAGCAAATCAAACAGAAGTCCCCTTCAAAGTAAAAGCAAATTAATTCAAAATAAACGCATTTAATTCCCAGATAACAGTGGAAACATTGCATGGTTAACTTCATATTTTTCTACTGATCAACTTGGTCCAATCAAAGGATTCAAAGGTCCAGATGTGACTTGGGTGTCTGAATAACAGTGGCCAAAGAACAGAGCCCTGATGAACTCCTTTTATGGATGGTTTATACTTTATAAATTAATTTCACACAGACTGGTGATTTCCAGCCTTTATTTCTGACAGCTATGGTGATTTTGTGCTTAAAGTTAAACATTTCCTTTGCTACTACTAATCTATTTAATATTAGAATATTACATCACACCATTAAAAAACACTTGATGAAAAATATGCTTGGAACCAGCTGAGAAAGCGTATTTTAATTAATTAAATATGACTGCACAATGGTTTAGGTATGACATTTTCATCAGTTTTATTTAAAAGCTTTTAAGCTTGAAATATATTTTAAAAAGTAACAAAAACTCCTTTATTTTGCCTTATGTTTAAATTCTCCAAGACAGAAATAAAAATCCTTCATGCAGTCGTGCATTACCGATATTTAGAGGAAAACTTTTAGATTTTAAATAAATGTAAACCATAAAGTTTTAACATGATTTCAACAACATCTCCCCTGTGACGTCGTTTCGTTGCACAACTTCGTCTCCGTTTCTGGTGTTTTGCTGTTGAACAACTCTTTGCTAGCATATTTATCAATGCAGCGCCTCACAGGGGAGATGTTGTTTATTTTTTGACAGATGGCCTAAATGTTCTCAGGTCCCAGTGAAAACTGAGATGAATCCAGCTTGTTTTCCTTCTCCCCCTCCTCTCCACACCTCTTTCTGTCACAGTTCATCTCTTTAAAGCGGCTGATGAGTGTGAGCAGCAGCGCTTGGAGCACAGAGATAATTGTCACTCCGCTTTCTGCAGCCACAGACTCAGAGTCTGTGTGCTAATGAACTGGGACTGAGCAGTCCTCCTTTCTACAGTTTTGTTTGCTATATTTAGCAAACGTCTCTGAAAGAAAATTCAGAATAGTGACAGAGAAACCAATAATACTAATACATGTAAAAACTAGTTGGCACAAATTTCTTCAAGCAGATTGTTGGGTTAAATTAACTTTTATCATAAGTTTTTAATACTTGCTCAAGCGGAAAGAAATGGCAAAAAGTTTGTTTTATGTAACATTATGAGCTGCTTTAGGGCCTCCTGTCACTTTAAATCCAAGTAAGCTGCTGCTCAACAATTTCACTTAAAAAGGGCTGCAAACAGATGCACAATCGTTGAAAAGCAGAAGTGGCGTCTCCTGCACCACCAACAAGAATTCAGCAAGTGGTTTCTGGATGGTAAGTGAACAACAAAACACTAGTATTTTCCAGCAGCCATTGTACAAAGCATATAGCAGTAAAACCAGCTGACCATACATACTGTACCTGGGTTGGTAGGTAATGGGCTGGGCTCGGCTGGGGTTGCTAGGTAACGGCACAGTGCAACTCAACAATCAGGAGGTTTTTGAAACAGCTAATTTTCCAGACACCAAAAAACATCATCTTCTTGCCAAAAAAAAAAACTGCTGCGAGAAATAAAAATGGTGGATTCACAAAACTGGTTAACCAGAGGTCCATGTGCTTAACAGTTCNTTACGGTTGTACAACTGTGCATTTGTCTGTGGCCATTTTCATGTGCGAGTGTAAACGTTCAGTTTGGGGGCGTGGCCAGCAGCAGCTCATTTGGAGTTAAAGTGACAGAGACCTAAAATGAAATGAGCATGTTTTGTGCAGACCTAAATTAACTTGCTCACATTTAAACCTGATGTGTCCTCAGCAGTAAAATGAAATAAAAAGAGTTAAATTCAGTTTAATTACATGAATATCAATGGGATCAGAAAGGTACCAGGAATCTGTTATTGTAAGTAAATGCAAAAGTCTTTTTATTTCAAGTGAAATTACAAGTGTTTAAAGATTTTCTGTCTGTTTTTATTCACTGAGAACCTGTAACAGTTTAATGTTGCTTTCCTGCTGCGGCTGTAATTTAATTTGCAATCTCTGCCAGTAGTGAAACAGAAACAAATTCCCTCATTTTATTTGTGTTAAGATATGAAGACTATAGCGTCACCAAATTAAAACACGCAGCACCGTCTAGTCAGCCTGAACAAACTGCCCCCAGGCTCAATGCTAATGTGAAAGCTGTGCATGTTTACAGCCTGTCCTTTAGTTTTTAGGCAAGCGAAATTAGCATAAACTGACATGCTTTATTGGGTATTTACTCCCATTGTTTGGGTTATTTATGAGTTTAATGCGTGCAGACTTTGCTTTTCCTGCCAAACATCTGAATAAAGTCTGCTTTGTTGCTTTTAGCAGAGGCTTTCTAGCAAACAACGGGCTCTGTAGGAAAAACAATTCATAGAAAGTAAAGTAAAAGTTCAAATTAAACAGTTTCTCTACTGGTAAAAGTAGAGAAATTAGTCACTTTCAGGTCAGTGTGAACTTAATACACTGTTTGCCTGCTAAAACATTTATTCTTTGGTAAAATCTGACTTAGCGTCAGAAAGCCAATTACCAGTTCATTTACAAAGATTACCATTCATTATCAGGTGCTACGCTGAACTTTGAACATCTTCCTTTGTCCTTCTCTTCACTTATTTTCACAGACTAGAGGAATGTGATTTTTCTGCAAATTGAAGCGACAAAATAAAAACAGAGAAAATAGCAACAAAAGACAAAAAATGCGACGTTAGAAAGTCATGAGGTAAAATAAACGGAGCAGGAATTTACCCTAATTCCACCTTAAATCCAAACAAGCAGTGCTGGTCTCGCTCTCCCTACTCAATGTTTACATATACATGTAAAAATGGAGGCAAACAGATGCGCAATTGTAAAACCATACATCTTTGAAAAGCAGAATTGGAGCCTCATGCACAACCAATAAGAGTACAGCAAGTGGTTTCTGGATGGTAAGTCAACAACAAAACACTTGTCTTTTCCAGCAGCCATTGTACAGCGCATACAGTGGGTAAAACCAGCTGACCAAATATGCTGGAGCTCTGCTTGGGTTGCTAGGTAACGAGGCTGGGCTCCGCCTGGGTTGCTAGGTAACAGCACAGTGTCTTTAGAAAAAGCGGAGGCCCAAACGGACATATAAAAATGTCCAAAATGTGAACTTTGCTTGACAGGATCTCTTTAGTTCTGAGTCTTCAGACAGAGTTTATTTTATAAGTAAATTAGGGTCAACATGTCCAAGAAGAAGAAGACCCAATACATATTTTCAAGAGCGAATATTGTACACGTAGAAAAAGAGATCAGAACAATAAAGATCCAGTTATCTTGTAGGATAAAGAAGGAACAGTAAGTTGAGATAAATCCTTGTTTTGGTTCCCTATCTGTGTTCCCTCAGAGCAGCTGTTCAGTTTCCTGCTGCTTCATATCTGTGATGCATGTTTGTAGTTTACAAGACAAATTTCCATGCAGGTACAATAAAACGTCTCGTTATCTCGACCTGCACTGACCTGGTTGTGTATCTAGTGAGTGAATGAGGCGCTGTCACAGGGAGCTGGCATTGTAAGAACAACGTTCCTCCTGCGAGGTTCAGGTTGGCAGATAGCGCTGAAATGTGTGACAAACCCGGCTGCTAAATCACAGGTTTATGCATCTGTGCCCCTCAAAGCAACACTGCGCTGCTCAGCGGTCGGCTTTCAGGCGGCACAGCACTCAGAGGAGACGCGTTTGAGCCGGCAGTCAAAAAGTCACTCAGGTCCTGGTAGGTCGGCGTTTTCAAACCTGTTCCTCCAGTAATGAAACGTCAAATTTATCCACTTTATTCCCCTAAAAAAGGTTTTGCTAAATATGCCAATGAACCATTATATTCTGGCATGAGCTACATTTAAAAATACAAAATTATTTGTAATGTTTTCTAAAGTGTAGCCATGTCTCTATTATCCCACAGTTATAAAGAATAAAGTTGCATTTTTCTTGATTTATACTGTCAAACATTTATACTTTGGTGTGTATTTATGTGTTAATCTTATGTAATTTTCAAGCATAAAGATGCAAAAGCATCATATTAAAAAAATGTTATACCTTACACTAGAATAAAAGGAACAAACTGCCGTCGCTGTACATTTGTTTATTACTGCATTAATGAAAATAACCAACAAATATTGAATTCCAGTATATGATAAAACACACTCTGGTAAATTAATATTTCCATTCAATTCTTTAGTTTGACTAGTTTAAAAATAAATCTACACACTATGGCGCAAATGAAGCAAATCAAACAGAAGTCCCCTTCAAAGTAAAAGCAAATTAATTCAAAATAAACGCATTTAATTCCCAGATAACAGTGGAAACATTGCATGGTTAACTTCATATTTTTCTACTGATCAACTTGGTCCAATCAAAGGATTCAAAGGTCCAGATGTGACTTGGGTGTCTGAATAACAGTGGCCAAAGAACAGAGCCCTGATGAACTCCTTTTATGGATGGTTTATACTTTATAAATTAATTTCACACAGACTGGTGATTTCCAGCCTTTATTTCTGACAGCTATGGTGATTTTGTGCTTAAAGTTAAACATTTCCTTTGCTACTACTAATCTATTTAATATTAGAATATTACATCACACCATTAAAAAACACTTGATGAAAAATATGCTTGGAACCAGCTGAGAAAGCGTATTTTAATTAATTAAATATGACTGCACAATGGTTTAGGTATGACATTTTCATCAGTTTTATTTAAAAGCTTTTAAGCTTGAAATATATTTTAAAAAGTAACAAAAACTCCTTTATTTTGCCTTATGTTTAAATTCTCCAAGACAGAAATAAAAATCCTTCATGCAGTCGTGCATTACCGATATTTAGAGGAAAACTTTTAGATTTTAAATAAATGTAAACCATAAAGTTTTAACATGATTTCAACAACATCTCCCCTGTGACGTCGTTTCGTTGCACAACTTCGTCTCCGTTTCTGGTGTTTTGCTGTTGAACAACTCTTTGCTAGCATATTTATCAATGCAGCGCCTCACAGGGGAGATGTTGTTTATTTTTTGACAGATGGCCTAAATGTTCTCAGGTCCCAGTGAAAACTGAGATGAATCCAGCTTGTTTTCCTTCTCCCCCTCCTCTCCACACCTCTTTCTGTCACAGTTCATCTCTTTAAAGCGGCTGATGAGTGTGAGCAGCAGCGCTTGGAGCACAGAGATAATTGTCACTCCGCTTTCTGCAGCCACAGACTCAGAGTCTGTGTGCTAATGAACTGGGACTGAGCAGTCCTCCTTTCTACAGTTTTGTTTGCTATATTTAGCAAACGTCTCTGAAAGAAAATTCAGAATAGTGACAGAGAAACCAATAATACTAATACATGTAAAAACTAGTTGGCACAAATTTCTTCAAGCAGATTGTTGGGTTAAATTAACTTTTATCATAAGTTTTTAATACTTGCTCAAGCGGAAAGAAATGGCAAAAAGTTTGTTTTATGTAACATTATGAGCTGCTTTAGGGCCTCCTGTCACTTTAAATCCAAGTAAGCTGCTGCTCAACAATTTCACTTAAAAAGGGCTGCAAACAGATGCACAATCGTTGAAAAGCAGAAGTGGCGTCTCCTGCACCACCAACAAGAATTCAGCAAGTGGTTTCTGGATGGTAAGTGAACAACAAAACACTAGTATTTTCCAGCAGCCATTGTACAAAGCATATAGCAGTAAAACCAGCTGACCATACATACTGTACCTGGGTTGGTAGGTAATGGGCTGGGCTCGGCTGGGGTTGCTAGGTAACGGCACAGTGCAACTCAACAATCAGGAGGTTTTTGAAACAGCTAATTTTCCAGACACCAAAAAACATCATCTTCTTGCCAAAAAAAAAAAACTGCTGCGAGAAATAAAAATGGTGGATTCACAAAACTGGTTAACCAGAGGTCCATGTGCTTAACAGTTCTGCAGCAAATACTGTAACGCAATAGTTTAAAAAAATGTAATAAAACATCGAGAAAACTGAACAAATTGAAAAATATGACCCAAACTGAATATAAATTTAAAAAGTGTTACTTCTTTTGGACTACCAGAGACTCCAAGTACACAGTAAATTCTATTTAAGGGTTAAAACAGTAGATTGTTTCAAACTAACACTATATTTTCCATCTATGAAAAATTTTTTTTAACATCACATCTACTTCGTCACCATTAAGAAACCACAGAAACCTTCACCAACTTTCTCCTTGCACAAACACCCTCAAAGTTACAAGCTAAAAACTAATGAGGTGGTGCCATTCTCTGGTCCTCTATTAAAGAAAGGTCCAAATTAATTACGTTAATTTGGTGAAGGACACTTTAAGTTCTTATCTAAATGAGCAGGGACACATAAAATGCCTCCAGCAAAGTAAACAGTCAAGATCAAGCTGAGGGAGATTTGATTGAAAACATGTAGGAGTCCAAACAAAACGCCTGCATATCTTAATGGATGAACCACTAAGTATAAAAACAGAACTTAAATGAAAAAACGGTAAATAACTGCATTTTAAATAATAAATAATTGGCATAGTCTGGCCAATATTACATAAAATTTTTTCCTGCAAAAGAAAACAACTGAAAGAAAGAAAATCATTTGGAATTGAACAGTAAACCCTCCGAGAAGCAGGAATGTCAGTCTGGATGTGTGGATTACTGCATATACATGTGAGATCTTGTTATGTCGTTGTGTTGCTGGCTATTAGGGCTGCGGGCTGAATTCAACAGACTGCATCTGTATCCGGACCCATTGATTGATCTGAAGTTCGCCAAGAAAAGCAAAGCGGGCTGAGAAAGAGATTTCCTACGACATAAAATCTGTGCTGCTTGAAAAACAGGGGAGGCTCCAAAAGTGACACTAACCAAATGAAAATGGAAGAACATGAACCAAAAACAGAGAAATTCAATTCACTGAAACATTTAGGGTCTTAAAAATGACAGGCTGGGTTTCTATTTGGGTTAATCATTAATTTCATTGTATATAACCCATAAAAAATGCTTTTAAAAGTAACCAACCATGTGCAAAGAGACGTCTTACACAGCTGCTTCAACTCTCTTTCAGCAAAGTCATCTAATATGTGTGAATGTGCAACTTTAACAGGCCACCTGAGAGCAATCCTTGCAAGAATAATCTTTTATTTCAGGCTCCATCATGATTTTTTTTTCTTTGTTCTCGTCCATTGTGTCTCTCCTCACTGCTGAAGACATGGTGTAGATGAGGCCCTGTTCAGTAATTACAGAAGATAAGATGCAGGCCCGCTAAGAGCGGGATGAGACTCACAGACAAAAGCTTCTGCAGCGGTCAGCAGGAATACAAAGCAGAATGAGGCTGGATCAAAGCAAAGCTGGAGGAAGAGAAAGACAACAAGGAGCAACCATAATGATAAATGGCTGCTAATGTCGAGGGGAAGTAACACGGGATTATTCAATAAAAAACAGAAAGATTTAGCCATCTTTGCTCTATAAAGTGACCTTCAAAATCCTTCGTACTGAGAAAATAGCGGATGCTTTTCCTTTCCTTTTCATTACAGGATAAAGTTGGAATATTGACAAGCTAAAATATTATTTCAAGAATGAAGTTGGTATGTTTAAATTATGAAATCAAAATCCTCAGAAAAAGGTGGAAATTAAGTTTTAGGGACAGTAGCTGCAAATTGTGGAAATGAAATTACAAATGGAAACACTGGTTGGGCATCACGAGTCACGTGATCAGCAGCCGGATGTTACGACTGACGGAAAAGACGACGACAGGAAGTGGTAGGAGAACCACGGCAGGCCATGGATTTAAAGGTTCATCTCATGAACAAACTTATTCATGTGTGATTTTAACTCCATTTCTTTTTGAATGGAAAAACAGCAATTGTGAAATTGTGTTTTTTCGACTTTGGCCGAATATCAACAAAGTTTTGTAACATTTGTAATGGAAACGCGGCTACTGATGAAATGTTTTGGAAAAGTTCCGCTGTTGCCTAGCAACCTGGCCCAGCCCTGTTACCTCCAGCACGTTTGGTCAGCTAGTTTTACAACTAGATGTTCTGTACAATGGCTGCTGGAAAGGACAAGTGTTCTGTTGTTCAACCATCCAAAAACCACTTGCTGTATTCTTCTTGGTTGTGCAGGAGGCTCCACTTCTGCTTTTCAAAGATGTATGGTGGAATAATTTTGCATACTTTTGCAGTCGTTTTCACGTGCGAGTGCGAACATTGAGTTGGGGGCGTGGCCAGCAGCAGTTTATTTGGATTTAAAGTGACAGAGCCCTAAAACAGCTCATAACAGGTCAAATTTAGCAGATTATAATCTCGTTGTCTCAGGATGATTTTGTGGATTAAATGTAGTGAACATGTTCTGTGTCGCCCATAAACTTATCTGAACCTTAGAACCTTGTACTTAGATTTTCACAAACGTTAATATTTAATCCTTTTCTGCAGAAAAAGAAATGCAGATTAAATTGAACTAATTTTGAGTTTTACATAGTTGTGCTTGATGACTGAGAGTGTAGACATATTTCCTGTGAGTGCGCTTGGTTTTGCAGAGAAACAGGCTGTTTACTTCATCACTGAAAAGAGTGCAATGTTTATCAGTGATATCAACTCATTCATTTGCCATCTGACAATTAGATTTTCTTTCATTTCCTGACATCGGCTGGTGTTTCCTGGAACAATCCTTCGACCGAACGCTCTAAAGGTTGGGCACTCAGTCTGACATTATCGATTAGCTCAAACAGATCTTTTAAGAACTCAGGTTTTGTCCTGCCTTCCCTAGTCATTTCCTACTCGACTGTTTCTGTTCTTACACTCTTCTCTGTCATTACCTCACTCGTTCCTCCCTGTCCTATTCTCCTCTCCACTCTCATGAACTGAAGTGACAAAAAGTAGCACTTTGTGTCTAATATTTCTATATGGCGACAATCAGAATCATCTCGAAGGAACGGACTGTGGCTAATGATTCTCAGAAGTACAGCTCAGCTCCTCCGGCCAAATCATACATGAAAAGAAACCGGAGGAGAAACTAACTCACTTTACAGGAACTGGTCTGCTAATGGTTCATCTGAACCTTTCACTGCACTGGATGTGCTGGGAAGTTGTATGTCATGGGATGACTGGATGTCCAGCAGTTTTGGTTAAACTGGGGACTAAAATTGGAACATTTGTTATATTTTAAGCTGGAGCCGTTCACTGTGTTAAACCTGTTTCTCTGCTCACCTGTGGGGGCGCTAGACCAAGAACCACTGAAGAAAATGACACAAAAACCTCTGAAGAAGACAATGAGCACAACTTCCTTCTTGGTAAATGTAAACAAAAATGGAGGCGTCAGATTTTAGCGGTTGTAGGATTTCTCCTTTGTTTCTCCTGCTAACTCTAGACTCTTGCATTTGTTTTGGTTGTATTTACCCAGAATGCCCTGCGTTGTAGTCCACTTCCTGCTTTTGAGCGGTCTCCAGTCCGCTTGGCATTCACACATGCATTCAAACCGAACCAGAGTTCACTTCAACCAAACTAAAACTATTAAAGCAGATGGTCAGTTCTCATTACATCTTCATTTTAAGCTTCATCATGTCTGGAATGACTCAGTTTCTACACCAATATGTTTTGGATAGTGTGTGTTTCTTTGCATCTGGTGTAAAACTAACAGCATTTGTTAATTGGGGATCATCTGGACCTGCTCTGCTGATTCGGGATCTGAGTGACTTGACAAGTAAATGTCAAACTGATCCTGTTTTTGACATTTAGATCAAGCACAGTTCGGTTGTACAAGAGAACAGTGCAAGTCAACAAATCTACATTTGTATGATTTGGTGTGGCCTAGTCAAAGTTTCAATATTAATCCAATAACCCTAGTCAGACCATTTATGCTCTAAAACCACTTAAAGAAGCTGAATTTTAGAAAAGAAAAACACAAATATTTTCCATTGCAGCAACAATTTGACCTTTTAATCAAAAAACAATTTATTGATTGTTTAGAACAATATAATCTTCAAATTTACTTTTTATTTTGAAAATTTCTAAAGTTTTATAACATGGTATTTTAGTTAAACCATTCATGACAAAATTCAGAAACAAATTATTTGCAGAAAAGTTTATAAAACCCCCATTTGTTGTATTTTAATAGTTTATCATATTATAGCTTAATACTATAAACTGACAAATTGGATTATTTTAAAACACATGAAGGTAAACCAGTTCACACAGTCCCCTGGTTACTTCTGTAATAGTTTAAAGATATGTAAGATAGCTGATACTTGTTTTTAATAAAGTATTGTCATAATTTGTTAATTTATTTTGATTCCAGCCGCCCAGGCAGGAGAGTCAAGAAGCTCCTGTTTAGAAATAAAGGTGTACTTGCAGGCCTGTCTAGTTAAAGGAGGACAGAACCAAATGCTGAAAATACACTTGACATCAGGCAAAGTGCCTCCCATTAAACCGATGCATGGCTTTTAGGAAGAAGGCAGAGCTGCAAAGACACCTCTGTTTTAAACACTACCCTGTTGTAATGGACTTCCTGACACATGCATTACACCAACAGAGTTTGCATTATGCATTACTGGAGACCATCTGCACAGCTTTCAGGTCTGATGCATGGCAAGAAGCTTCTTGTTATGCTGCAGCAGAAAATACCTGCTGTACTCCAACGGGTGTGGGGGAGCGTGCTGCATGGCCAAATACTTCATTCAGTTTAATATGGACTCAATGTGGCTCATGTCTGTGACAGGACTGCAAGAAAGAGTAAAACTGGGTAATTATATTCAAAAATAAAGATATTAGATTTGAGGAGGCGGAAAACTTGCAGGAATTCCAGGATTATTTTGGTGGAGGTCGTTTCTCAGAACCGTAAACTTTCTTAAAGTAAAAGGTAAAAGGTTATCACTGAGTGTGCTTTCATTAGACTCAGACTGTTTAGTGGCCACTATTGCAACATTTATTATATTTTCAGCTGACGTGGTTCACTTTCACACGATCCAAACTAATTAAAAACCTGTTCCCCTCCTGGCCTGTGGGGGCGCTGCGAATGCAGCCTCAGTCGGTTTCCGGTCTCTTTTATAAACAGGTATCAGTTTTAAACTCTTCCAGAACTTTTCCCTCTGCAGGCTTGTTTGTGTATCTTTAGTTTAATATCCATTTTATTGTTAATTATTGTTAATCAAGAAAAACCATGAGGTAAAAAACTGTTTAAAAAAAGATCAGAACTTATTTCATTAAGACTCTTTCTTCAAATTTGTGACTTAAGTTTGCTTTTTAGTTTTTAAACTTAATGTGTAATGTTTAATTTCTAAGCTGTTTCTGCACTTTAGTTTTATTAATACTTTTAATTTGAGACAAACTGATGTTTGACTTGTATTTTAAAAAATAAAATGTTTTCTTATTAAAAAAGGAATTGAACCATTTCTTCACCAGCATTTTCTCTTTCATAGCTGAAATAGCTACAACAGAAGGGTGACATTTGTTTTTAAATTAATCAGAATAATCAATCACTTACAGTAACTGTAGCCACAAATAGACTTTTAAGCATAAAAGTAAAACTAGCTGCAAAAACGGAAAACATTTTCTAACAGAAGTGAGTTTATTCCTGACTAAACAGGAGGCTCATCTATTTTGACAGATGTTAAAAAAATGAAGTTTCTGGGCCAGAACGTCCTGCAGACCGGCGGATGTCGGGTCGCCCTGACACAGAACCAGACTCTGAAATATTACTTCAGAGAGGCAGAAACAGGGTGAGGGGGGCAGTTATGCTTTTATGGCATGTGTGAAAATCTTGGCTTGTGGTGCAAACTGTGCCATCAATCAAACTTTTTCCACATTTTATGTTTCAGCATTACTCCAAAGGCTATTAAACTCACAAATACCCCACTTGTTTTATCCTGTCTCCATTTATTCAGGAAGTGCTGATCTCCATACAGTCATGATTAGCAGAGAGGTCTGCTGAAAATCAGACGTTTTTATCCCATGGAGAAATAAAGCAGCAGAAAAACACTGCACTCTACAGTAAATGAGAAGTCTGGTCATTCCAGTTAAAGCAATAAAAAAGGGAAAATGGAGCCAGACTGTCTCTGCACGAATTACCACAGATGGAGCGGATGGGGAAATATACTCAGGCTATCAGCCTGAATGTCTGTGCTTCAGTTCTGCACACAGCATTCATGGTTTCCGTGTATTTTTAATTCACTTACAAGCATATTAGATGCTTTAATTTCTATTTCTTACTCGTTTGTTATGTTATAAAGCTTTAGGGTACTTACAATATTTTATTTCTAACAATAAACTCCCAGGACAGTTTTTGTTAAACCTGTAATCAAGCTGAATTACATCCTTAACCTTTTGAATAAATAGATCTTAAACTGTCTGAGCTTCAAATGCAGAGCAAAAACTACAGAAAGAAAACTTAATTACCTTTAACTCACCATAAAATCTGTTTTTCATTTAGAAATGAAACTCGCAATAAAACTGAGATAATGAGAATTATGTCGTAATATTTTGATTTTATTCTCCTTCCGCTTTATTCCTGTAACTTTGTTTTTTTCCTAACACGTCATCACAATCCTGGCAGTTCTACAATATAACATTCTTATTGTAATTTTATTATGATATAATGAAATGCTGCTTAAACACGAAAAGTTTAGTTTTTACTGAATTGAAATCATTTTGTAATTAGTTTATTGAGTTCATTTGGATGATCAGTTTCCTGGGTAACGCCTCCTGATCTCACATCAATGTTTACGTTTCGACAGGAGGATCCTGGGCTGATAGGAACTACTGGCCAATTTATTAGACATATTTATCCTTTCTCTGCATAAATAATTCAGATTTCTGAGAACAAACCATGAAATCTAGAGAAACAAGCACTATACATCTTAGTAGATCCATTAGGATTCAGAAAACAGCCTCTGCCAGGAAACACTGACCAAGCTGCAGGCTGCAGGTTTGCATGCAGCAGTGCACATATGCACACAATTAATCTCCGTTTAATTAAAGGCTCTGAATGACTTCAAGCAGGAAGAATGAAAATCTGAAACATTTAGACTTCATCGGGTGTCAGAGCAGCTCAACCAGCTGTGGAATAAAATAAATGAGTCCAGCACTTCATAAGCTTCGAGTCCAGTCAGAGTCCAGGGACAACAGAACAGAGACTATTCTCTTTTAACATCAAACTTTCATCCAAAACACAAAATAAATGTCATTATTTTCATGGTTTGTGCATTCCTATATTTATGTTTCACAGGATTTTCTGAGTAAAATTCAAGCACTTCTCAAGGTTAAGTTTCAAACTTTTCCAGCGGCAAACTTTGAAGATAAAAATTAAAGAGACATAATTAATCAGTAATTAATTATGTCATTAATTACTGATATTTAATCATTTAATTAATGATTAAATATCATTAATTACTGATATTTATGATGTTTTGTGGGAGAAGGTAAATAAAACACAAAATATTGTTTTGAAAAGTCTCTCAGTCTGGGCAGAGAATAATTTCACAAATAATATTCCGATTTAAAAAATGTTTGACGTATAAAATATGAGACAAACATCAAGTAATATTAGAAAAAATAAATATTCATTAGACTGAAACAATCCAAATAAATATTAGGGTAAATAATCTTCTTGCACAAATTAAATGCAAAAAGTTGCAAAATATTCTCTAAAAATTGTTCTCAGTACGTTTTCTGGCTTTTAATAAAAGTCGAGTCTGATTTAACTTCAAACAAGAAGGAAAAAAATCCAGCTGTCTTTTTATTTTATCTGCTTTCAACGGTAAATAAAGTTTCCCAATCTAAGCCTGTAATCAAATGTTAGATTGAACTTTGTAACAAAACCTTGCAGTTTGAATATCAAGCACTTTCCAAACCTTTCAAGGATTTCAAGCACCCAGAAAGCTGAGTTTGAGCTCTGCTCCTGAATGCCGCCTCCACCACTTTGTTTCAGCTGCAGTCGTAACCTTTAACTGCTGATAATGAAAACTGCAGGCTGACAGATGATAATCTGGTAATTGGATTAAAAGTGATTCCTTCTGCAGCTGTGGAAGCGACTTGTTTACTAAGATGAGTCCGATATCTGGGAAAAACCTGGAAATTTACATCAATAAACGGCGTTTTATCACCGAGGCTCAGTAACAAAGATTTACCCGAATCTGTATCCGAAATATGTTGACATCTGCTGTTCCTATGCATGATCAATTTCTACTGTCAGGAAATGACTAAAGGAAATCGATACAGGGAGCAAAAGGAGATTCCTGGAAGTCGGAAAACTAAATCCCTTCAAGATGATATTTGTTTATATTGGCAGCTTTTTAACTGTTAAATGAAAAGTTTAGAAAAACAGAAGATTAAATGGTGATTATTTACAGTAAAAACTTAAAACCAGAAACAGGTTAAAGCATTAATTAAAGATAATTACCTTCTTTCATTAAGGCTGAAACGATTAATCAAATTAATTGTGATAATTACTGAAATAATCATAAACTAATTTAGAAAACGATTATAAACTGAAGTATAGAAACAAAAGTTAGTTGCTGAAAGAAGTAATTCAGACAAAACTGGAAACAAAATAAGCATTTTGTAAATGAGAAACCTTTTTTTCCATTACTAAAATTGTTTTACACAGAACGACCCAGGTGGCATTTTTAGCTTCATCTAGTTTAAATAATAATAATAAAATTATACGAAGCATCTTTTTCGATCCAACTGCTAATTTAATGCTGTTACTGCATTTTAGGCAATAAAATTTTCATTTTCTCTTTCAAGAAATTACATTTTTTGCCTATTTGCATCTTTTTATGTATTTCTATAACTGTATAAAATAAGTTTAAGTGGTTAAATGAAAAATCTGCAGAAATTTTTATCTGATTAATTGATTGATTACTAAATCAATTGTTAGGAGCTCTTTATTTGATGTAAACACAAATTATTATATTATAAAAGGTTGTCAAAATCAGTCCTTTAATACTAAAACAGTAATTATTGATGGGATTAAAGCTGCATCAAAATGGATCAACACATTTATTCCAGCAGCAGCTCTGCAATTACAGAGACTCACAATTTATTTTATGTCATGATAATTGAGATGAAAAAGTTAAATTATGCACTTAAAAGAAATGAAGGAAGTTAAAACTGATGCATGTCCAGCAGAGCATAGATATTTAAAACAGAATGTGAGTATGAACCAGATCTTTGGTTTGAACATGAACAAGTTCTCCATCTAATACTTTTGTCACATTTAGAAACAAACTTGTTTCATCGTCTTTAAGAAATTCACTTCTCAAAACCAATAAACAAGATGAAAGTGAAAAATCAAACATGATTGACTTTGACTCCTGAAACCCTTCAGCATTTGTATAAAATCAATAAATAAAACCATCTTCAATAATGCAGCAGAGAGAAAAGCCCAGGCAGCGTCAGAGGAAAGAAGAGGTGAACACAGAAAGTGGGATGTGTGACTGACATCTCTGGAGAAAAGTCATTTATTGGGCCCATTGAAGCGTCTCTTCACGGCGTTACTTCAGTTTTAAGTGACTTGTGGGTGGTTACATGTGAAGCCTCCTTCCTACATCCACCGTTTAAAACCTTCAAACCAATGTAAAGAATTATTACTTTAGTTATCAACTATTCTGACGATTAATCGATTAATTGGATTTAAAAACTGGAACATTCTGCAACCTACATATCCTAAAAGATTCAAATAAATAACCACATTTCTTTTTGAGTAGAAAAATACACATTTTATATCTGACAACATAACAACAACATTCCTATAGTCAGGAATTGATCATTTTTAGCACAGAATGCATGTGCAGTTTAAAATAAAACACTTCCTTTTATCAATGCAGTGGACCGTTAATTACTTTTTGGACTAACTTATTGGTATTAGTTACCAAAACATG
Organism: Poecilia latipinna; assembly: GCF_001443285.1. Classification (NCBI taxonomy): domain Eukaryota; kingdom Metazoa; phylum Chordata; class Actinopteri; order Cyprinodontiformes; family Poeciliidae; genus Poecilia; species Poecilia latipinna. Next base: position 84,316 of record NW_015113719.1, on the reverse strand, counting down.
TTTAATAGCAGATTTTCTTTACGGTAATTTGAACCAGGCGAAGCTAAAACGGCCACTTCAGGAATTCTGCATGTAACGTATGTTTTGTTTGTGTTTTTTTTATCTTAAATGCAAAATGTATATAAGTTTTGCTCGGAGAACGATTAATCATTTCAGCCCTGGAATCTAGTTTAACTTTTTTCAGTGCTCCTTTTCCCAAATGATCTCCGATATTCCTGGTAATAACAGTTCATTATTTAAATAATCGATTAATCATGATTAATCCAATTAATCGCTTCAGCTCTCATTTCCAGTTGTGCCACACCTTTAATTTTCTGTTATTTATTCAAGCCTAACCGATTCAACGTTTGAAACCCGTCGGTTTTCAAACTGGACCGACATGATCCAGAAAAAACAGGAGGGGATTTTTCGGAGGGAGATGAACTCGACTTTGGCTTCTACGCTGCCGACTCTTCTGTTTTCATCCAGTTCTTCCATCTGAATATTCCTTCAGATGAAGGCACGGCTTTTACTTTCCACATCCCACACACCGATCCGTCCTCCTGAGAATTCAACGGCAAAATGCAGCCGTTAACATTCATGAATGCAGATTGGTGCTTGACTTTATCGCCGTTTTGGTGGCACAAAAATCAGCTGAAGCCATCCTTAAAGCTGAGGAGAGTGTTCATGAAAAACCTGAAGCCGCACTCGTGTGCTTTAAAGACGCTTTCCTTTGAGCTGCTTTACTTGGAGACAACACATGCATGCAAAGATGAAACTAGTGCTGCATGCTGAGGATCCAGAAAGAGAGATTTGAGTCTGCAAAGCTAAGTTATAACTATAACTTGATCACAATGCATTTCATATTTACATGCATGTTTATTCTACTACTGGTAGGACTGGGTGATAAATGGATTTGATCCGTTAATTTTGGTTTTTGAGGATTTAATCTTTGGAAAATCTAGATTTTTTTCACCAACGTACTCCTCGGGTTTCTACGGCGTCCTCTAAGGGACATGGAGGACATTTTTTTCTTTCTCTCACAGTAACGTACTGACCAGTTCATGCAGCAGAACTGAAGACTGAAAATCCTTTTGCTATAATCTGAGGTTTTCGTAAGGTTAACGTCTCGTTTATCAGATATCTGAAACAGCTTTCCATCTCTTTCCATCTTCTCTCAGATATAAACAGAAACTTTCCGTAAGAAGCAAAGAAAGAAAAGATACATTCAAACTATTTGGACTTTTCCAGAGTTATTTTCACGGGTAATAAAGTCATCAAACTCTTCTGATTGTGTCTTTTTTCTGTTGAATAGCTAATAAAGGGCCGTTTTCATCTCAACCTCACAAAAACTCAGATAAACAGGCCGTGAATAAATCGATTAGTTTTTTTTACCAAAGAGTTAAAAATGTCTAAATACGTTTTCACTGAGGCTCTTTAAACGTGTGCAATTTGACATTTGTGACAAAATAGACCAGGGTGTAGCTGCAGATTCAATGCAAGGTAATGAAAACCTTCCCCGTGTCCCCTAGGGGGCTCTGCACGTTCCAGAGTGATGTCAGAGAAAACCAAAGTATCATGAACACTTTTGCATCTGCAGCTGAAGATGCAACCTGAACCAAAACACCACCAACATGTGCAAATATCTACTCCCAGTAGTGATGTGCAGCCATCTGCCCACCAGCTGAACCTTCTCAGCGCTCTGCGGCTAACAGACTGCGATCGAATGCAGCTCAGGCCTGTGGTGCAAACTCAGCTGGAGGTTGATGGGCTTTACAACAAAAGTAATTAAAGATGGAGGCAAACAGAAAGGAGTAAAGGACACACAGAGCCAACCTGGACAATTAATGGATGAAGCTTTAACCGCCCGGGTGGAGGGGCAAACAGCACCACGTTTATGCTAACCAGGAAGTTAAGAGTCATTCTTCCTCCAGAATGAGATGATGGTTAGTATGGGCATTATAAGCCTGGAGGGCCACCAGGCTAACTGGTGTTTGCTTATATATTTTAGCTTTTATAGTTGGTGTATAGATTACAGTATAATGTCTTCCCACAATTACCTTTTAAACATCTTTTAACTCAAAAACCCGACCATCCATGCGAATATAATTTCATGTTGTCCTGTCAGATTAATGCCATCACTAAGTCATGCACATCACATGCGTACATGCATGTGGAGATTTTTAACTGGATTTTCTGGTCAAATTATGAATATTAAAGTGTTAAAACTCAAATGAACATTCAGGGAAGTTATTTTGTATCGTATAATTGAAGTTAAATATTTTGTTTGGGGTGTTTTTGGCTCATAACTTGTGATAAAACCACAATTTTCATTTTTATGTTTCAGTGTTTACTTAAACTAGTCAAAATCAAATGAAGACTTCCTAGAAAATGTGTTTTTGCTCAAGTTGTTTTTGAGTAAACACATTATTTATGCAACGACGTCCCGTTTTACCCCTAAATTATTCATGGGTTGTGTGGTTTAACATACTAACACCCTTTTTTCTGAAAGTAGCTCTAGGAAATGGGCTGAAAATGAGTCCAAGTTCTCTAAACAAACATTCGTAAACCTTCTAAAGAAAACTTTAAAGAAAGAAAGAAAATTCTCTTTCCTCAGTGGAAAACTTTCAGTTGTTAGAGTTTAGTTCAGAAAAGTCCTTTAGCTTTTCTGAAACAGGAATATCTTCAGGTTTAAACAAACTTACAGAAACCACTGATACACAATAATACACTGTGTAGAACGATCAAGGTAAAAACCAAAAGGGAAATTTTGTTTTTGAATAAGTATTAACAAACTGGTCTGCAGTTGGATGTTAGGCTGTTTTCCCACCTGACACTTTGGTTGGGGACACAAATTGCAACATTTGTTACTTTTACGCTGCACTGTAATAAATAAACCAAATTAATTGAAAAACCTGTTTCCCTCCTCGCCTGGAGTGGCGCTGCAACAGAAACAAAAACAAAAGGAAACAACAAAAAACCTCTGAAGAAGAGACTGAGCGCTACGTCCTTCTTCACAAAATGTAAACAAAAATGTCAGATTTTAGCAGTTGGAGGATTTCCCTCTTGTCTCTGGTAAAAAACCACAATCCATTTCTCCCAGTAACACTAATGCTAATTGTAATTGTATTTACCCAGTATGCCCTGCACTTTAGTCCACTTCCTGCTTTTGGAGCGGTCTCCAGTCTGCTTGGCGTTCAAATATGCATTCAAATTGCGCCACAGTTGACTTCAACCGAACCGACACCAAGGTTTGTAGGCGGACCAGAATTCACTTTTCTGGTTCATGTCAGAGTTTGATTAGCATTCACACCTCCACAAACAAACTGAGAAACAAACTAAAGTGGACTAAACACACCTGGTGAGAACACGCCCTTAAAGACTGGAGTTAAAGTGACCAATTTCCAAGCTTTGGGAACTATGTTTGTAACAGATTTAATAAATATGTCAGCGGTTGTACCAACAAATACTTACTTCCACTGATACAATAGAGCATAAACCAAAGTTTGGAATGGACAACTAACCTCAGAAAGACAAGATTACTTTTACCAAACATTTAAAAACATTAAAAAATGTCTTCTTGATGCTTCAGCAGAAAATAAAACCATCTATTCGGTTTGCTTTGAAACAGTCTTCAGGCTCATTTCAGCAACAACTGCAGGGAGCAAGTAAAACTACTCTCTCATAAAAGCTTTGCATGTAAACTGCCCCTGGGTGTCGATATTGATCCTCTAAAATGAGCCATGTTGCAATAACTCTGCTGTTTCTTCTTTTCTCCCTCACATAATAAACGATCCCGCATCAAGCACACAGAACCGGGACAAAACTAAATGTAATTTGCCAGCTGCTTCCTAATGGGGCTGCATCTTTCAATATAAACGTTAATAATCCATGATTACCTCTGCGCCGCGGCACTGGGAGCTGAGGATTCCTTTCATGTGTTTATGGGAGTGTTTCCCTCTCTGCCTCGCTCTCCCATTGGCTCCTCCTTTTGGGAAAAACAATACAGACATCAGCTAAGAAGCGTTTCCCTTGTTGTTTCCATCGGCGTGCTGGGAGACGACTGCAGAAGAACTTCAGCGCCTCGTTAACCTTCAGCTCTTTCTGTGGTAATTAGTCACATGAACTCCTAATGAAGCCATGCAAGCAGACATGAAGGATGCCACCGAATGATCAGAAATCAAAGAGAAACAAATTCAGCTGCTGGCGAAGTGAAGCAGGTTCGACAGTGACACCATTTGGTTTGTTCCAGAAGTAAGAACTTGTGATTAAATTTAGGAAATTACAAAGAAGACACTGGTACATAAACTATGTACTCTCCCTTCAGATCAGGACTAAAATTAATTTTTTTCATTAGACAATTTAATTTTACATAATTGCTGCTGTAGAAGACAGTTCGTTAAACACTTTATAACAAGGGGGAAAAAAATCAGAAAAGCAGATGAAGAACAACTCAAAGCCACTCAAATTTGTTCCCTTAATCTCCGTCGGCTTGACGCTACAGGCCCAACCGTTGCCATGGAAACTGGCTAACAACAGCTCCGCTAGCCAGCAGAGCAGAGATTACGTTCAAGTGTTTCTGAGGAACATCAACACCAAAAAAATATTCAGTTCGTTACAGTTTAATGTTTATTTTGTGATCATTAATAATCGATCGCCTGGACACGACGGTTGGTTGATTAGCTCATGAGCTAATTAGCAGAAATATGAATTACGGCGCTAACTGAAGGTTTGCCGTTTAAAAAATGGTTCTGATACAATCGACCACAGCAGTTAAATAAGAGAGTATTTCCCCTTTACAGATTCTTAGAGATAATCACGCAATTAACGGATTTACTGGTTATTGCCATTTAGTAGCACATAGATGAGTGTGATTTGCAGCACTAAGACTGTGGCTCATTTGGCTCACTGTGTTTCTCAGGACAGTAAATTAAAACTTTTCTCCATAATTACATCTCATAGAGATGCAATTTTCAGACAACTTTTGAAATAATTTCAGACTTACTGCTACAGTTTCACCCAGAAGGAGAACATGGTTGATGGGTTGACAGTTAAAAGTTGTTATTAAGCTCAAGTACAAGTTGGTTACAGTAAATATGCTGACTCAGATGACAAGAATTAAGATGAAATATCAAAAATTATTACAAATTAGGGAGAACTTCTGTCACATAAAGTAACCACTTAAACTAAGCAGAAACAAATGGCTGCCTCTGACACAGAGTTAATATGGAAGCTATCTCCATCCCATTTATTTTCCATTTGTCTGCGTCTTAGTGAGGTTATAATGGCTTCGTAAAAAAAGCCACATTAGCAGGACGGGGCGCGACAAAAGCTATGGATTAATACTCTCTGATCCCTTCCTGTCAAGCCATTAAAATGTATGCAGTTTAGCATTATCTCTGATGCCATGCTTGGCTTTCTATTCCACCAAGTTAAAACGGTTCTCAATGTATCAGCGCCTCATTTGCTGTGTTTAATGACTCACCAAGTTCCTGCTATTTTTTCTGCTTCTCCTCTTCCTCCTCCTCTTCTCTACGCAGTGTAAAAATAAAGATAAGACATGCCTATCATCCCTCAGAGCCTGTCAGTCATAATTCACTGCTGAAATTACATTCCCACACAGAACTGCGGCTCAACAGATGGTTCAGTCGGGTCGGTTCTACCCAGAACTGCTTCCAACTCCATGTTTCCATTTGTTAGCAGCAGCAGCAGAGAGTCCAATCTCCTGCTGTACTTGTTCTGTTTTACGACATGTCAAGATTTTACAGCTGGATATTATTTTCCTGTAATGTGATAACTTATGATATTATACAAAGCAACTAAAACTTCAGGATTTTAACAATATATGTATTAGAAACCCAATGTAAATGAAATCTGGATACCATTACTTTACTTAAGCTACTATCTTTTACAAATAATCAACATGATTCTGAATCATGGTGATTATTTGTTCTTGACAAGGATTTTGATTCATCCTTGTCAAAATAAACTCCAATAAATGGTTTTGGAAACTTTTGTTGGGATTGAATTAATTGTCTGCTTATTAACGGTGCATAAAATATATACAATATGAACATAACTATGGCAATATTAACAATATTAAATCTCTTTGGTATTTTAAGCACAAAAATTACAATAATTCATATAAGTAACAAAAAATAACAAATCCAGGAAAATAAAATGTTTCCAAATGAGTTTCTTTCAGTGAAAATGTTTATAAAACTTTAACAAAAACTGCAGGTGTGTGTCTGTGTGGTGAATGTTTGGTTAAAACAAGTTTGTTTTTCATTCTCGGGGTAGAAAATCCAGAAATTTTACTCAAGAGTAGAAATACTTCATAATAAAATTACTCCAGTAAAAGTAAAAAGCATAATGTAGCTAAAGGAAATTTTTAAAAAATGTTACTCAAGTAAATGTAAGTAGTTACTACCCTGATATACGGTCTGGTCTGTAAATTCACTTTGGAAATCCTTACTTTAACTAAACCAACAAAGTATTCAGATCATTACAAAAACCACTGGCTGCATTTCCATTTAGAAAATACATTTGCTTAATTCAAAAAAATTAATTTGTCGATCAAAAGTTTAAGTCAGGTGGTTATAAAAATTAATTTATTTGGTAAAACTGCAATTAAACACTTTTTTCACGTCAGATGAGTCACATGTTTAACAACCGGATGTTACTACTGTTGGAAACAACAAAGAAGACGACCACAGGAAGAAGCTGGAGGATGATGGTGCTGCATGCATTTTAATGACTTACAAACGTATTTGCTTGATTTTAATTGGGTTTCTTGTTTAATGGAAACACAGCAATTGCAGAATTCCAGAATATTTACAAGGCTTTGAGCACATTTTTAATGGAAACGCATCTATAATAAGAAAGCTTTCTTTATGTGTCTGGGCAGAGAAAAATTTGTTACAAACAGAACGATTCAGATATTGGTTGGGTAACTGCATCTTGATAAATACGAGAGCTTCAGCTCTTATTTTGCAAAGTAGATCACGAACAAAGCTGCTGATTATTCCACTCAAAGCTAAATACGTTGCATAAAAAATGAAAACCGTCCTCAAGTCACAGTAGTTTTCACAAACCAGTTTCAGCTGCAATCCACTCAGATATGGCTCATTATGCCAGGCTGAAGACGTGGAAATTTGTCACGTCTGCGTAATGCGAGCGCTCCGGAGAACAGAGTGGACTTGCAACGATCACAGGAATGAAAATAACAGCTTTGAGATCAGTGGAGTGCGTGGTGCGGATCTGCTGATCATTCGGCTGCCGTCTCATTCTCATTCACAGCTACAGCGCTTCTCCTGCTTCTTGTCAGTCAGCTCAAGATGCTGCTCACATCCTGTTTTACTGTACTCACACAAACTGAATCCATTACCGCCAAACCAGACAGATGAAACCAAAGACTCTCCTTTAGGCAAAACAGCCACATAACATCCACCACTTCTTATTCTTCATACAATCTTAAAATATTAAACATTCAGCAGGACATTTTACTAAAACATTTTGTTTTCATGGCAGGATTAGATGATCAGATGAACTACGGAGGTTTTAGTTGGTTTTTAATTTCTTAAATTTATTCTACCTTTAATGTGCTGTATGTTCGTGTTTTTAGATAATTTTCTCCTTTTCACAGCAAATGTTGCCGACAGGTGGCTCAGCAGCAGGATGACCAGGTGCATCTGCAAGTGATTCATTCTGTAAATGTTTTTTCTCTACTTACAGTTGTGTTTTAAATTCAGAGAGCCAGAACTGAAGTGTTATTAGTTGAAAATGCATCATAGTTCCAGTTAGAAGTTGCATATCTATTTTGAGATCCGATCATTAATTTTACAGATGGAATAATAATTCAAAACATAACTGCAATGATTATTTTTTAAATAACGGATGCAAACGTGAATTTTATCTATAACCCATTTATATCTCACTTAAATTACTTTATTTGTTTATTCTTTGTGTAATAAAGTTTCTTAACCAGGGACCTGAGTCCGAATTTCATACCATAACCAAGTAAGGTTATGGTAAAAAATCCTTGAATGCAAGGTGGAGCCACTGCACACATGCACAAGTTTAAAGGTCAAATATTAGCCAGTTTTATAAATTTTATAGCTGTTTGATAACTTTCAACCTTGAGTTGTTGATTCGTTGAGGCGTGAACTGCAACAGTTGAATCTAATTTTAACTATGTGGCCGTGACGTACGTAATGTTTCGCTATGAAGTTTACCAAAGTCTGTGTGGCTGTAAACAACCTACACAGTGAAGAAAGAAGTGCTAAGCTGCTGGATTGCAAAATTAATTTTTTCAAGTATTTTTTTGCTTCCGTTTGATTCTCAACTTAATCTAAAACCAGAAGCTTGCAAGTTGGAAATCGTAAATTGTAGTTTATGGAGTTGTTTGTATGTATTTGAGCCGGTACGTTTAATTTTGACCATGGGTAGATCAAAAAACTCCACAGTAAATTCAAATCTGTAAAATTAGTTTTTGAAGTAAAATCTCATAGTTTAAAGTGAGGGTGTCAGCAAAATCAACTTTTTTGAGCTTTAAATAATTTTATGATGTTATTTAAAGTACCTGGAATGTTGCTTTGATTCTTTTGTGCATGCAAAGACAAATTTATTTTAAGTTACTTCTGATAAATATATCATAACAAGTTAAGATAGTTACTTGATTGTGTTACAAAATGGCACCATGTTCCTGGAATATTACAAAATACTCCCCCTTTAATCAACTCTGCCTGTAAAATGAATGGTTCATCATAAAAACCAAATAATAATTGAGATTTTAGACCCTAATGGCAGCTTTTAACATTCTCACTTTAACTATGAAGAGTCTGAAGGCACCAGAGTGACGTTCTGAGCAAAGTTAAAGTTGTTGTGCTTGGTTTAATTATTTCAGTTCAATGGGGGAATTCTGCATTAATCTTTCATAAGTGAAAACACTTTAACTTTGTTACGATTAAAATTCAGCAGCGATGGACAGCAGCTTCTCTGTTCATCTGAGAGAAGCAGGGCTGCTGTACCAGAGGCGCCATCGCAGGCTGTAAGAGCAATAGGGGTTTGTATTAATTACAACCAATCCTCTGCTTCCTCATAAAACAGCCCGAATGCCCTGCACTGTTAGAATGTAATGCAATTACGAGCATTAAAAGAGTTGAATGTTTTTCAGATGGCTTGTAACTCATCTTGATTGTTAGATCTGGGATTTTATTTATTAGTCATTTAATGATTGCACTAGGATGCTGTTTATTTGACTGGGGGCTCTCAGACTCATTTGAAATAAAAACTTTTAAGAGGCCAGTCTTTTCCTTTGCTGGTTTCAGGAGCATCACTGGAAAGATTTGTTTTCAAGAAGGCAAAAACAAATTTTAGATGCTTGGCTGAACGTCTCTGTATTTACATAACTGATTAAAGTACCAAACTGGACTCATCTGAGACACACATTGCCATTTATGTCTTTACATCGCTTGGCTTTAGCAAGGGAAGAACTTTAGGTTACAAAAATAATCTAACGTAGGTTACTTTATATTTAGTAAACTTGGAAATTTTTCCAGAATTTGGCTTGTTTTATGGATTCAGCCACTATGCAAGGCAATTCAAAATGCTTCACATAATGAGAATATGAAACAACTAGATGTCACAACAACAAATTAATGTTGCCGTTTGCAACCATTTTCAAGTAATACATTGATAATGGCATGATAATGCTAGTCTTAAAACCAATAAACTTTAATTTAGCAAAGAACAGATGGAAGATATTTAAAAAATCCAAAACAAAAATAGTTAAATGGAAAAAACTCAATGTACAATCAAAATCAAGAAATAATGGATTATAAAGTCTCTATAAACAAAATGGCTGTTGAAAAAATATTAATCAGAATGAAAATTATTGAGCTCATTTTAATTTATCATGCGATTAATTGATTAATTGCATTTCCTTTCTGCAATGTTTAGAAATAACTGTCGGAATGAATTTAAAGTTCTTGGCTTTAAAAGGAAAAAAGGTTAAAAAAATGTTAAAATAAGAAACTGACAGCTCAGATATATGAATAAATATATAGAAAGGTAAACTATCGGGGTTTCCACTGTTAAAAAGCCAAATACTGACATGGGTCAGGATTTAACAAAGGCCCAAAAAGCTCCAAGAGACAGAGTAAAACCTAACCGTGACATGATCAGAGAGGCTTTTTAGGTTCCAAACTAATAGAGTGAACTTCAAACAAATACATATGTGGCTTGTAAAGCTGGACTCCATCTCTCTATGTAATTAAAAGGTATTGAGTGTTTCAGAAAATGAGGCGAAGCGGCTTTTCAGTTCGGACGGATTAATCAGTCGTAGATGGTCGACTGGATCCAAACATAACAACTTATTTACAGGAAAAACTTACTTTTTACTTACTTAATGTTAGGGTGTCACAGAATTACACAACCAAATGTACGTTTGATTTATCTGCACTGCAGAAACACTAAATCTAACCAAGTATTTTTGGTAGCTTCTAATGCAAATATCTTGAAATAAGACAAAACTAACTTGCAAGTAACTTTTCAGAAACATATAAAAGTTTTAACAATTCATTAATATCTCATTAATATTGATGAATTGCTGATTTAAAACTCCTTTATGTTACATTTTCAGATGCTGCGGTTGACTTTCACACTGTGTCAAACAAAACTGTTCCCCTCCTCGCCTGTGGGGGCGCTGCACCAAGAACCACTGAATCAGGGGTGTCCTATGTGTGGCCCAGGGGCCATTTGTGGCCCTCAAACTGATTCTGTGCGGCCCCCAACTGCAATTCACAAATTGGCCGTTGTTGCAGAATCAATATTTTTAATTTGTAATTTTCTTACAATGGAAAATATAAAGTACAAAACAAATAAAATAATATGTGAAAATAATAAAAAAGTGGTAAATTTCTACCACTTGAGTATCAAATGTTGACAATTTTGGACTTTAGAATGCCATAAAATTCCAAAAGTTGAAGATTTTCAACATTTTTAATAGAAAATTTCTGAGATTAATCTTAATTTATGAGTTCTTAGGCAGAAATGTATAACTTTTTTGTGTTAAATGTAGCTACTTAATTTGCTTGATTTCAGGTTGGGGCTTTTTTTGGTCCATGTGACAAAAAGTTTTGACACCCCTGCAATAAATGGAACAAAATAAAAACATCTGAAGACACTGAGAGCTTCTTCCTTCTTCTTTCTTCATTAAATGTAAACAAAAATTAAGTAGTGTTTTGGTAAGAGACTACAGGTAACGCTAAAGTAAAGGGGTTTTTTTACCCTTTTTTTACCCTTTTTTACCCAGAATGCTTAAAAAGAAAAAAGTACAAACTCCGCTGGTAAATTATTTCACTTATAACAAGAGATTTTTCCCATAAGTGAAAAATCTGCCAGTGGAACAAGTACTTCTAATAATTATTGACTTAAAACTAAATCTGAAAACATACTTGTAAGTCAGTTTTCTTTTGTTTCATGCAAACTAAGATATTTGCACTAGAAATACTTTAGATCTTGTGTTTCTTGCCGTTCATGTTCAAGGGCTTCAACTCTCAGTGATCCGGTTTGAAAACCCGTCCAATAATCCTCCAAGACAAAGAACAGGATGTAAAATTGTCAGCCTTACCAGATTTTACTCTGGCTGAAACCTTTAAAAAAGTTCATCCTCAGCCCAAAGCCGGCGCGTTAAGATCAAACAGCTCCAGTTTTAACAGCAGGTACCAGCAGGCGAAGCTTTGCAGCGCGGCCCTGCTGGTCCCCAGCGGCCGGCCACAGCTTGTCTGGGCCATCGCAGGGCAGATGGGATTCGCTGTGCTGAGGTTCAGCGCCGTCTGGACGTGCCAGGAATATTTCCACAGGGACACTTTCAGGGTTTATTGGCTCTTTCAAGTAGCTTCCCCTGCCAGATGATCCGATCGGCTAAGACGATGCAGAAGCTGATGGATAAATTACTTTATGCTCAGAAGTGAAGTCAAAAAGGCGAAATTGGGCTTAAAGAGGCAAGGCTGTAATCAAGTGATCTGTGCTGACAGAAGTTTAGACAATTTGCAAATGTAGTCAGTATCTGGGCTATTAAAGCCCATTTTTACCCTTTCTTTGTTCATCACACTTGACTGGGTTAGAGTTGGAACCAAAATTGCAACATTTGTTTCACTTTCAGCTGCTGCAGTTCTCTTTCACACTGCACTGCGTGAAACGATCCAAACCCTTTAATAAACCAGTTTCCTTCCTGGCCTGTGGAGGCGCTGCATCAAGAACAACTGAAGGAAACAACACAAAAACCTCTGAAGAAGACACTGAGTCCAACTTCCTTCTTCATAAAATCTAAACAAAAATGGAGTGGCATCAGATTTGAGCAGTTTCAGGATTTCTTTTCTATCTTTGGTAAAAAAAACAAAAAAACATTTATCTTGCTAACACTAGACTCTGTTTTGGCTGTATTTACCCAGAATGCCCTGCGCTGTAGTCTGCTTTCTTTTTTAGAGCTTTTAGAGCGGTCTCTGGTCTGCTTGGCGTTCACATCTGCATTTAAACTGAACCAGAGTTCACTTCAACCGAACTGAGACTCAGGAACTGGATCAGTTCGGATTTTGATCTGAATAGTTCAATTGTGCGTTCGCACCTAATGAACCAAACCTCGAATTGAACCAAACCTTCTAGGTGAACATCTTAATCCATTATTTTAGGAATTTCATTTTTGGGACTGAACCGTTCAGACTACCAGGAAAAAGTCAGATATAGTTCACAAAAAAAGCGGAGTGTGTTGCATTTGACTGCTGTGTTTGTGAACCCAACATGCTTTAAGTGTTTTGAAATATGCGGTTAATTGGTTTGTAGAATCCCAACCTTTGCGTCAGTGATTACATGATTTGATGAATACATTTCTGCAATTAGTTAATCATCTAAACTTCTGAGAGTTACATTGCAAATAGAGATTAATTTGTACTCATTCAATTATTCTCCACGGTTAAAACCTAAAGTGATCATCTCTTCTCTGTTTGCGTTACAAACACACACCAAAGGAATCATTGATTTGTTAAAACACACTTTGGAGTAATAAAACACCTTCGGTATCATAAGGAAACCCAACGGCGTCTCTCCATTTACACCTCAAACACTCCAGCAGTCGACACCATGAATGTTTCACAACTTGCCGTTATTAATAGTGTTGCTGGCAGAACTTTGTCTTCAGATCTGGATCCTTCGTCCACTTCCTCTTTATTCCAGTTAACCTCATCTTTTACCTCTTTTAACCTCGTCATCCTGTGCCAATTTATGTCACAGCCACTTTTAATTTCCTGTGAATCATTGAAGCCGCCTGAGTGAATTAGGATTCACTTCTCATTCACACGAACTCCTACATCCTCCTTTTTGTTTGAACCTGCCTTAAATTCTGGCACATCGTCGTATTTTGGCTTCATTTAGGATTTATTGCTGTCCTTTATAAAGCACTTTAATACAAAATATAACTTAACTTGTGCTTAGGCCTGTCGCCATAAGCAATAAATCAACTGATCATTTAAAACGAGCTCAATAATATTTTCTACCAAAAACTGGAAGATAAAAGTTTTAGTTTGGTGTTTTGGTCTCAACCAGCCATTTTTCTGAAGAACAATTTTGTTTACAGAGACTTTATAATTCGTTTTATTTGTTGTTTCTGTTGTTTATTCATTTCAGCCATTTAAAATGTCTTCCAGTTTATTAGAATTGAAAGTTTATTAATCTTTCAGAATGTGTTCTTGCTTTATTATGCCATTAACATGATATTACTTGATAAACAATATTATTGTTTATAACTTCTGGAACGATTTATTGTCCAGGAATTGAAAAAAAGGACTGATTATCGTCTAAACTTTTGGCCAAAATCATTAAGTCAAAATCACGTAGAGTCACACAAATCATTTTTAAAACACATTTTTTGTATAAATTTTTCATTTTATATGCTCAATTACAATTGCATTTAGGAAACACATCAGTAAATCATTGTAGATGCGAGACAGTCTGGTATAAGACAAGCCCACAACTTCTGCAGTTTTTCAGTTGATTTGTTTCTTTGCAGGATTTGTTTGAGTGAAAAATGATGAATTATTTTGGTTTCAGTTACTTGAAAATTGAGGTTTTCAAAGATATTGCTAATAACATGAATATTTTATGCAACTAATACATTTTACGGTGTTATTTATCAAACGTGACAAAATGTAATGTTTAATGGTTGACTGTCTTTTATAACTTTGAATTTTGACATTTTGAACCTTGCTGATGACATATGCTACACAATAAACTTGATTATCTGTAAAGAATGAAGAGTCCAGCTGCATCAACCGGCTATGTTTAATAAAAACTAAAACTATAGGATTTATGAATCAGTTTCATGCAGCACAGATGGATTTTCACCGTTTGCTTTAAAGCGTCACTCTCGTCAACATCTGACGGAAACAGACTGGACTTTTTCCCTCCTTCAGATGGAAATGGAGACTGAAAATGCTCTAAAGCTGCTCCAACATTTTCAGCTAACCGCACAAGAAGCAAGCTCTGTTCCTTGAAAGAACCTCAGAACTGCAACAGCCGAAAAATGACACCCACAAACGGCTCCACACGTCTTCCCAACCTGAAAGCTGACAACCCGTCAAGACAAAAACAACCTGCGGTAGATTAAATAAAACAGGGATGTACAAACATCCAGGCATTGATATTCCACTGCTGTGGCTCATGTGGAAGGTAAAGAAGGAAGTTTGACCTCTTCAGATGACCTATGCCTGACCTTTATAGTGTGTTTGTGTTGCTCAGTCGCCAGTGAGAGTCGAACAGCCAAATACAGAAGGTCACGACTTGCAAAGACTGCTAAATCCAGGGAACGGGGCTGACGTCTTACTGACAGCTAATTCTGCTAACATGTTATTTAGCTCCATCACCGTCTGACATGATGCACCAAAAGGTTGCAGCAACTCTACCAGAAAACATGTCTACATCTCTCCTTCGCTGTTCATCTGACTCATCAGCCTGCAGCAGATTTTAGCCGAGTTGTTTTGTTTTAACCTAATGATTTAATCAGTTAATTGCATGAAAAATTGAAACGAGATCAATAATTTCCTTTTGCATGATTTATCATTTTTCTATTTATACCAANAAATGGATAATAAAAGTCTTCAGTCTGGTGCTTTGGTCTAAACTACCCTCTTTTTTGAAGAACAACTTGGTTTACAGATATTTTATACCTCATTTTATTTGTTGTTTTTATTTATGGTGGATATTCAAATAGTCCCAGTGTTAAATGTTCAATAAAATTTAAAGTTTATTGATTTTTGAGAACGTGTTCTTGCATTATTATGCCATTATATTAATTGAAATAGTTTCAAAACAACGATATCATTTATTGCAATAACTTCTTATAGTCCAGCCAGGCCTACTTTGACCAAGTTATCAGTATTTTTGATCCTTAAAACAATAATATAAAACTCTAGGAGTAACACCAAGCCACTATTCACTGACATTTTCTACAACATTTTCCCTACTTACCCAAATGCAAAGTGAGTTTTTGGTAAGATTTTGTCTGCGACAAATAATGCACCAATATCTCCACCTACATGCTTTGACAGTTTTCCAGATTTTTTATAAGTTTATATTCTAAAACTTTATTCAAAAGTTGCTTAACTTTTAAATCCAGACAAATTAATGTGCATGTGCCAAGTTTAATTCCTAACAGGATGTTTTGGTTGTTTTGAAGCAATCTGATTGGCTGACAGGATTTAGCTTTACTCCACGCTGCCCCCTATGGGTTGGGCATAATTAAAACACCATTTGTATTTGTGCAGGTTCATGTTGATGAAAACTTTTCTAAACCAATTCTGTGTGCACAATATTATTTTTTTAAACAATGTGGTGGAGAAATTTGTTCTTGTAAAGTATAAAATAACTGGTACTAATATTGCTCTTAATTGCTAATAACTGATACTTACTGATATGATATTTATATTTTTTACCCTATTGGCACCTTGTAAAATCAACCACAGTTTTGAAACTGCTTTTCTGCTTTAGGAAAACACGCTAAGAACACGGCAATATCAACCCAGTTTTAATTATCAGACCGATTCCAATATGTTAAAAACATATCAGGCCAATATTATGCATTCCTAGTATTTATCTTTAAATCCACATTCCTTCTACTTACAACAGTAACTGCAAATGAAATTCTGAAATATTTGCTGGCTTAAAGCAAAATCAAACAGAGTTCAATAATTAAAACATGGAAGCATTTTAGGCCGTTTTACTCAAGTTACTGGCGATGATAGTAATAAGTAAATAAATGTATGTAAACCATACAAGTTTTCAAATTTTATGACTCATTTGTAGAGTTTGGGTTGTATTGGGGTTTTTTTAAGGCAGGAAAAATATATAAAAACTTAAAAAAGTAAGAAAAAGTGAAGTAATTTCTATAAACGTAGCATTGCTCTGTTCCTGTCTTGGTCGGACTCTCCCACACACACAGACAGCTCCATCCCTTCTGCAGCTTATCATTAAATGCTCCAGGTGAGCCGGTGATTTACACCAGTCATTTCAGAGCTGCTCTGTCTGCCTTTAATGACTCCGGCCTGGGCCTGCTGGCAGAGAGAGATACTGGGAACCGAAGCACTGAACAGTGACTATCGGGGACGGCTCTGAGCTCAGATGATCAATTGGACTTTTCATACTTTTAAATGCCGAAGGTACTTCCCAATAGATCACAGCATGAGATACATTTTTTAAAAGGAATTAGAGGAAATTGTGGATGAAAAAAAAGAAACCTGATATCAGTTTTTCTGTTTAACTAAAGTACTTATTTTAAAAAACACTTTGGAGCCTTTAGAGCCATTTTTTATTAAAGCAGAATTACTATTGACATATCGAGTTGTAGTAAGCAGGAAGACCAGTGGGAAAACCACTGGGGATGTTTACAGCAGTTTCTCAGATGATAAAATGTGTTTCTTGTTAAAGAGGATCTATAATGCAAAATTCACAGTTTGTACTTCTACTGCTTCCAAAAGCAGTCCAAGCACTTTTTGCCAATAAGTTCATGTTTTTAGCCGTTTAAAAATTCATTCAAAGGCCACTGCTCGGTTACCTAGCAACCCAAGCTGAGCACCAGCTGGTTTTACTGCTGTACAATGGCTGCTGGAAAAGACAAGTGTTTTGTTGTTGACTTACAAATTAGAAACCACTTGCTGCATTCTTATTGGTTGAGCAGGAGGCGTCATTTCTGCTTTTCAAAGATGAATGGCTGTAGCGCATCAGTTTGCCAATTTTGATGTGAGAGTGTAAACGTCGAGTTGGGGGCAAGCAGCAGCTTATTTGGATTTAAAGTGATAAAAGGGAGTAATAGTAGCTCATTCTGGAAGGAGCTGAACTGACTGAACTAAAATCTAATTATCTATGAATAATTTTGTGCAAAAAGTGTAATGAACATGTTTTGTATAGAACACAGAACTATAATAGGCGACCTCTTAGCATTTTGAGATCATAAAATGCTGAATTGTTTTATTAAATTAGAAAATACTTTTTGTTCCTCAGTGTTTGAGCCAAATGAAGGGTGATGTACTGTTATTTTGGCTACCTTTCTATCCACTGAATGCATCATTAGCTTTATGTGGTGAGTAGAAAGACCTTTTAAATCTGAGCGCTGTGACAAAAGGCAGAGTAACGTTTAGGCAGCTACATTTCAGCGCAGTAAAACTCTCGCTATAATAACCGTTTTGAGAAAACTGGGATTTTAAGCTGCTTCCATTCACTGTTGTATGTATTTACTTATTCTTTTTTTAAACACTATGTGACTCCCTCATACATCTGGTGACAAATCTGTAGAAAGAAATGGGAGAGTTTGAATCAGTTTGCGTCAGGGTCAGAACTGGAGCAGAAATCACAGGGTTTTATCAGAAAGATTTTAAAGCTTACTTCGTGCAGCAATGCTTAAGCTTTTCTTCTTTAATGCACATTTCTGAACTTTAATCATAAAATAAATACAACTGCAGTGCTGCAAGTAGATTTCACCATATTTACCTTTTTGCATTTCTTATTTTGCATGTTTATAAAAACAAGGATTTTGTGTCTCACTGGCCTTTTAGTGACAAAAACAAAGTGCAGCCACCTGCCCTCATGCAGCATAAGGACGATATTGGAACACCAAACAGAATCAGATCCCTGAAAATGTTATTGACTCCACTGTTTCTGTGAGCCCCCAGCCACCACAAGCTGATTGAATAAAACATGGAAGAAAGATTTGTCCACTCCTCTGTTTTTCTGTGTAACTGATCCTTTTTCTGTTCTGGGGCAAAAACATGAAAAATCCTGATGTATAAAAATGTCTCCTTGATCTTGAAGTGTCCTTTTGAACATGGTTCCCATTTCAGTCATTTATAAAAAGGCTGAGACATTTTTAGGGACTCTTTGTACAAAATGTAACTTTTGTCTGACTGCCAGAATAACGGAGTTGCTCTCCAGACGTCAGTAAATCACAGCAGCAAAGTATATCAATTTCCCTTTCAGAGACGATCTTTTAACTTATCTATAAAAGATTCTGTCCTGCTGATCAAGTCTGACGTGGTTTTGTAATAAAAGCCATTTTGTATTGATGGATTGGACACCATTTAGGCTCGACTTCATTAGGGCTTTTTTCCACCCCATCACTGCGTTTAAATACTGCAAAAACTTTTCTGTTACTCTGAATTGATTACTTATACTCTAAAAATAAATATTCTAAATACAGGGGTTATTTACATGGATCATTTACAGACATCTAAAAGCTGTGCTTTTTATAAATGATGTTGAGACATTTTTTTTTTATCCCAGTAAAAAAGGATGAAACCATTTTATGTTTAAACTACCTGCAATCAGAGGTGGGCAGAAAAACCCACAAATTGTACTCAAGTTAGAGTAGTAATACTTCAACGTATTTTTACTAAAGTACAAAGTATGCATCCAAGAAATTACTCAAGTAAGAGTAAAAAAGTGTTTGCTAAAAAGTCTGCTCAGATACTGAGTAACTCATCAAATTATCAATAATTTAATATTTAAAAATTGCATCATGAGGTGGACCAAAATATAAAGTTAAGTGGAACTTTTGGTATTTTAAGGACTAAAATGACAATAATTCAAATAACTAACAAAAGATAATGAACTCAGACAAAAAAATAAAAAAAATAAAAACTTATGAAGCTTTAACAAAAACTACAGGTGTGTGTCTATCTGGTGAATTTCTGGTTAAAACATGTTTTATTCAGATATTTTACTCAAGTATGAGTAGAGATACTTTATAATAACATTACTCAAGTATAAAGTACATAGTAAACTCAGTAAATTAACTCTGGTTGCAAGTTGCACCTCAGTGCAGCCATCAGTCCTGAGCTGCTTTGTGTGATTCTTCACCATAATTCAGACTTTAAGTGTTCCCCATTGTTTATGACTTTGTTGTTGTTTTATTTTAAATATGTTTCCTGTTTTATGTCTTTTTTAACCACTATGTGAAACTAAAGGCAATTTTCCACATCTGTAAACAATAATTATATCAGATTAAACACTTCTATCCAGAACTGTCACATTTTAGCAGAAATGCCAACAGAACATATAAATAAATATAAAAATAATCTGACATTGTTTGTTTTTCCTGTAGTGCCTTAAAATAACCTTTGTTTTGCCATTTCAAAAGAGAAAGCAACTGAACTGTAAAGGATAACAATGCCATACCGAGTTTATTTAAAACAAACTTGATGGAGAAAAAAAGTCAACAAAGTTTTGTGCATGTAGAAGAATGGAGAAGTTAAACACGGACAAGTTGAAATACGTAAAATCATTAAAACAGAGTCAATTTTTCAGGATTTGTTAAAAATTTCAGCAAACAAATTTACAGGTTAAAACTGACTTTAAAATAAAACCACCACAGTTGCACCGTGCAGCAGAAGATCAGGCACCGTTGGATAAACCGAGGCGTGCCACAGGGGCGTGTGCTCGGCCCACTACTGTAAAATCTGCTCAACCATGACTGGACTCCCAAATTCAAGTCCTTAAATCTATAAATTATCATTAAATTCATTAATGACGTGACTATTGTTTTCCTCAGCAACAAAAATATGCTACGATTTACAACCCGTCTCTAAATGTGTTTGGATCTGCAGAGATAGTCCACAAACTCCTCCCCCTTGATCATCATCAGCTCTTAAATACATAATTAATGTCACTAATTAACATCTTTGGTAGTGATTAATGTGACTACATTAGTAATTTAGCTCACAGTGGCAAATGTGTTAAATAATGAAGCCAAAACATAAAAACTTAATCAATACAGTCACTCTGCTTCTCTGCAACATGAACTGGGATTGAACTCGGTGGAGGCATTCTCAGGAGCAAAGTAGCATTACCTCATGCAAAAAGTGCTGACTTTGCACTTTGATTGTGCAAGTGTTGGGAAGGTCTCAACTTACCCCACCTCTATTACATGAGCAGAAATTTAACAATGCTGGTTCACTGATCCAAGCGGCCTTTGAAGTATGGCAGAAAAGCTTAACTGAAGAGTTTACCCAATTATTTATTTTTGCAGATAGAAAAGCTGGAACAAAACTGAAACCTCAGCAGCGGTTCAATTGTTCAAGAAACCTTTGCTGCTTTAACTACCGAGCTTCTTCCTGCAGCAACTCTGAACCTTTAAGACTCTTATGATGCTAAGATAATCTTTTCTCGCACATCGGACAGCAAAGACGTTTCCCAACTTCACACAAAACTTTTTCCATACTCTGCAACTGTGGTGCTTCCATTCGATAAGAAATGCAGTTGAAAGTTTGTATGAAAAAAATTAGCAGTCATTTTCACTGCAGGGAATTTTGAGGTATTTTCTTGTAAGATACACAAGTCTTTTTTTTCAATACAAAAAGTAGTCAATACCATTTAGGAAAAAAAGTAAGATAAAATAAATCATCATTCATGTACAGCTGTGTAACAGATGAAGGTCCCACTTCATTGAACCCCAGTGAAAACCTGCTGGTTTTTCCACCAGATATTGATTCCTGAACTCTTCCTGAGTTAAAACATCAGTATTGTTGTTTCTAAACGAATATAAATTTGTTTTCTTTGCATTATTTGAGGTCCAAAAGCACTGCATCTTTTTCGTTATTTTGACTATTTGTCATTTTCTGCAAATAAATACTAAATTTTTGCGTGAATTTCAGAGACATGTCAGTAGTTCATAGAATAAAATAATAATGTTCATTTTATTCAAACATTTATCAATAAAAAGTAAAATCAAAGAAACTGATCACTGTAAGTGGTCTCATATGATATAATTTAAATCCATATATATATAATTTCTATCTGTTTTTGTTAGAAATTAGCAGCCATTTTGACTGCAGAGACTTTTGTGTTATTTTCCGTTTACATTTTTCCTCGACATAAAAATCGATGCTAGTTTTCCAAGAGTATCGGCATGTTTGAATTTCACACATGACAATCCCTTGTGACAAGCATGTAAATAAAAAATGACCATGTAGCTGCTGTCACAAACACAGATGTTCAACTCGGCCGTCAGAAATCAAAAAAGTGCAACAGTGCCAGGCGTACTGTGCAAAAATAAAACCTTCCATCGGCTGCAGATGTGACATCTGGCTAATTTTATCAGCTTAAATGTAAATTCTATATGTAGTTAAATAATAAATTCTTGTTTTTCTTCTGCAGACAACATACACAGTACAGTGTATAATTTTGTGGTCCTTGAGCCCTGATCAATTGTTTTCTACCAGGAGTTTGTATAAATTATTTCAATTAAATGCACTCCAGTTCTTGAGCTTAGAAAGGCTGCATGTGGGTATATTTTTAGTTTGTTGGTTATCTGCCTTAAAATAAAAACCTCCAGGCTGCTTCTTTAGAGTTTGGCAGTTGCATTTCTGTCGTCCCTCCTGAGGCGTCAAGCCGCTCAGTTACTACATCACCTGTCTGTCGCTACGACCGTCACTGGGTTAAAGTCCTCTCGTTCCTCACCGCTCTCATTACTGAGACATCCCGGCGTCTGGTGGGAAATATAGCTCTAAAGGCTGCTGTCAAAAATATAACCATGTTCTCACGTCAGCACAAATATATCTACAGCGTCGCTGACTGTGTCGACATGCATCTGGTTACGTGTTGTTAAAGAGAACAACGTAGAAACGTCTAATCTGTGCAGAAAATAAGTCGCAATTAAAGGTGTGACTATTATCAGTCAGAGGTAAAAAGGAGCTGCAGGTGATGCAAGAATACAGACAAACTTTAAAACTTTATCCTGCAGGAAAGCCTGAAGATCTGAAATGAAATGCTACATAGAAGTCACATCAGTTAATTTTGTCGAAACTTTGTGTTTTATATTCAAAATGTTCATATAATAAATGCGTATCAAGGATTAATTTAAATGTGAACATATAAACATCATACAGCCTTCCCTGACTAATTAAATTATATAACACCGCCATGTTAATATGTTTTTATGGGATTTTGTAGGTTAGTGGTGCATAATTTTAAAGTGGAACTACAGAGGGCTAGGAGTGGCAAAATGTTCTGGGAAAATAACTTTAAACAAAAAACAACAACATTCCTAAACTATTAAAATGTTTTGGAGAAAACATGGATGGAAAAAACAAAAACAAAGTAAACAGAATAAGTTAAAAACTACAGGTTGAGTAAATATAACAGCTCTATGACAAATCGACCTTAAAATCATTAAAGAAAAATTTAAACTGCAACTCATTGTAACTCAACTAAACCTACTCTATGTTTGCTTCCACTAAACTTCCTAAAACTCAAATTGATTTTATTTTAATTAAATTTCGCCTCTGAAATTCATCTAAATCACCTTCTGCTGTTTCTTTTTAGACTGTAGCCTTAATGAGGAGGAGCGCGGCGAGGTTTAACTCATAATGGAGAGCAAATTAAGGTAATCTGACAGGAGCCAGGAATCTGCACACCTCACACCGTGTGTGTGTGTGTGTGTGTGTGTGAGTATTTCAGCAGGTTTCTGTGTGTGTGTTAGACCTGTATGGACTCTCAGGGGAGCGGGTCAACTCCCAGAATACAGTGGGCTGGCAGGACATTTAGCAGCCATCAGAGAGGCGCTGACTCCCCTTTCACTGGAGCCTAAAGGTGAAGCTTAATAAACGGACACACACACACACACCCACACACACCTTATCCACCTTCCTCGGCTGCCTGTTCAGGAAAAGGGGTTTGACCTTTATCAGATGGGAGCGCTAACACGCTAATAGCCCTGTCCACACTCCAATTAGAGCTGGTAAGAGAGGAGTTGAACACAGAACAGCCTGCCACTACGGATCCGACTGAGAGATGGGAATTGTAGAAGCTGTCGGACCTGGAGAGAGGAAGAG
This sequence comes from Poecilia latipinna, assembly GCF_001443285.1. NCBI lineage: Eukaryota > Metazoa > Chordata > Actinopteri > Cyprinodontiformes > Poeciliidae > Poecilia > Poecilia latipinna. Next base: position 60,965 of record NW_015113719.1, on the reverse strand, counting down.
GAGCTGGGAAACGATGAAAATGGCAAGAAAAGACTGAAATGTGAGACAAAAGTGGAAATGTTTCACTTTTAAAATGTCTACACTGACTTTTCCTACATTTTAGGAGGAATATAAATGTCAAAATGGAGTATAAATTAACAAATATTACAGAGGGAACTCTGAGGCCTGGGGAGCGTCATGGCGGCTGGAACCCATTTGACCGATAGTCTGCAAACACTTCAAAAAACCTGTTCCCCTCCTCGCCTGTGGAGGCGCTGCGACAAAAACAACTGAATGAAATGACATGAAAACTTCCAAAGACACAGAGGTTTAATCTAAAATAAAACAAACCGATAAATCTGGAAANGNAGCACTAAGATGATTCTTATTTCAATTTTTGATTTTATCTTGTTTTAGTTATTTTCAGTTTTCCTTTACGTAATGTGTAAAAAAAAACACATTGTGCTGTCTCTTTAAATAAGAAACGGAATTAAAATCATGAAAAAATTTTGTTTACATGATTTGATGCAGCGCAATCATCCTCCAACTACGTCCTGTCATCTTCTTTGTCATTTCCACCAGTAGCAGCATCCGGTTATTAATCATGTGACTCGTGATGTGATTAAAGTGTTTTCATTGCAGTTTTTTAAAATAAACCAATGTCGATACGGCTGAAAAAGTCAACCTCATTCAAGTAGCAAAACTTTTTATGAAGACAAGGTTTTTTTTTAAATTGCAGTGTTTCTGTTTCAAATGTGAAACTGCACAATTACACAGTCAATGGAAAAGTAACTTATTCAGAATCCTGCATTTCCAATTTAGATTTTATTGTTCCAACTCTGAATACTTCCAATCTTTGCTTCATCTTCTGTTTTTCTATTGTTTTGGACTTTAATTAGATTCTTTGGAGCCATTTTTCATTTGCGTGCCGTCACCTCCAGCTTTTGCTCATTCTCCATACAATCCTATTAAAACGCCACTGTTGGTCTGACTTTCAGGTATCCATAGTTTCCAGGTATTTCGTCACTTCAATAAGACGCTGTGTCATGCAGACAGCTCATATGTCCACTTTGATAGAGGTGTGTATGTCTATCTTTAATTTTATTTCTGAATGTGTATTGGTGTTTTGTGTGTGCGGCAGGTTGAGCCCCTCTCTCTCAGCAGATTGGACCCAGAGCTGATGTGATATGAGACAGAAGAGAGTTACTGAACCCTGGCTGATTGGATGGTAACGGGGAATGATTGCTCTTTTCTTTTTCAGCTTATCCCAACCGGTCCCTAAGTTTCACACAGTATCAAGAAAAGCACAGTTTCTAATTGTGCATTGTGATTTCAGTAAAAATAAATCTTTACAAATAACCAATTAATTATATATTTAATAATTATAAAACCTCCATTTAACTCCCCTGCAAAATCACAAAATCTTACAAAGTAATTTTTATCTATTTTCTAGGAGAAATATCTTAAGAAACTTGAAATAAGATAAAACTAACTTAAAAGTAACTTTTCAGCAAGATATAATAGCTTGTTTTAAGTAAATAATTCCTTCATGTTGATGAAAAAGTTATAATTCCACTGGCGCTGTTACCTAGCAACACCAGCCAAGCCCAGCCCGTCACCTAGCAACGCCAGCCAAGCCCAGCCCGTCACCTAGCAACGCCAGCCAAGCCCAGCCCGTCACCTAGCAACCAAGTTCTAGTTCCACTGGGAGATTATTTCACTTATAACAAGACATTTTTCAATCTATTGTTTTTGTCTGCTTCAGTTTCTTTATTATTTATTTTACATTGGTTGTTACACTCCTAATTTCACTGAACAAATTAAAGTTGTTTTTACATGTTTGACCAAATTTGTGAAGCTATTTATGTATTTAAGTGTGCTGTACTGGTGCAGGATAGCAAATACATTTTGAATTAAGTATATATCTGTGCTTAAAATAAAATAATAAAATGTGAATTCTGAGTTGTTTTTCTGAATCGGGTCGGTATCAGCAAACACTAAAAATATCCACTGCAAAAACATAAAATATTATCAAATATTTTGGCTTATTTCAAAGACACTTGAAATACAATATAGGAACTTGTTTTAGTTTTATTTCACTTATATGGGAAAAATGTCTTACTATGAGTTAAATAATCTGCCATAATAAATATAAAAAATTACTGACTTAAAACAAGCTCCTACTTTTTCTCTAAAAAGTAACTTTTAAGTTAGTTTTGTCTTATTTCAGGTAAACTAAGATATTTGCTTTATAAACTAGACCCAAAATATTTGGTAATATTTTATGTTTTTGCAGTGAATATCTGAGGTTTAGTTTTGGTCGATTCTGATCCAATACAGAAAAATAATCCTCATTTCACTTAAAATGTTTTTTTTCTTTAAACAGACATAAAAGCACTGGATTACAAACCTTTATGCTACCGCCACACCAGTACAGAATATTTAAGACATAAAATATTTGCACTAGAAATTAGACAAAAAAAATACTTGGTAAGATTTTTTTTTTTTTGAAGTATTGAAAAAGAAAAGAAAAGGGGATTTCTAATTTTTACATTTTAGGTCTATGATGAACAACAAGCCTTTCATGGGAATCTGTCTTGTTACAAGTGGAATAATCTGCCAGTGTGACTGGGACTTTTTATAAATGATCAGAAATGGACGACTTAATCAACAAGCTTCCAAATCTTGTTTTATTTCTAGACATTCAACCAAGAAACTAGACAAAAACACTTGATAAGATTTTGTGTTTTTGTTAAAACCCATTTAACACGATCGATTTATCGGCCGGATGAAATCCTGGTCAGGGTTTTTAAAGAACGGTAATCGGCAATCTGTCAAAAACCTGCAATCGGTTCACCTCTGGTGGAAATATTTTTCCAAATTATTTATGTCGCTGAGTTTTAGCAGTACAGATGGGTTAAGATGCAGATCCTCACTACCCAAGAATGAACACACATTTCCAGGTTCGGTTCGTGCCATCTGGTAGATGTTTAATATTTAACGTGTCCCCTCCACCCCAGCGCCGCTTGCTTATCTAAACGGCAAAACCAGCAGCTACAGAAATGAGAAAGATTCAGTCATTAACGCCATTATTCACTCATTCAAAGGCAGCGCTCTCTATTTTACTACTTTCAACCATTTTAATGTGCTCACCCACGACTCAGCGGTGCAGGTGGGTGGATTTCAGCGAGCATAGGCTGAGGCCTCACAAAGAATATAGAGATTATAAGCAGAACTAACAGAATAGAAGAAAAGAGCAGACGAATAAAAAATGCATCATCCTCTCCTGCTTGCTCTTTGTTGGGTTTCTGACTCCCGTTTAAGTTCAGGAAATGACCCGGGCTGTGATAAATGTGGCAGAAATAAAAGAGCGGGAAAAGGAGACAACAGCAGGAGATGAGAGGATGACGATACCGAATCACAGGAGGAGGAAAATCAGGGAAGACGGAGAAGAAAGAGTCAAACAACGTGTTGGAGTTAACGAGACACAGACACCTTTCAAGTCCAGACCTCCTATAGAAACCGCTTTATTCAACACGTTACAGTCAAGGGGGTCCAAAGTGCGGCACGGGGGCCATTTGTGGCCCTCTGAAGGAATCTGAATGGCCCCACAAACTCAATCCAATCAAATTCAAAGATACTTTATTGATCCCAAAGAGAAATAAAGTTATTCTCTTTACTTATCCAAAAGGAATTACTTTATTTCCCTTTATTTGGAAGAATACTTTATTAATAAGTAACAGTATTTATTTTGGGAATTAAATACTTTATTTTTCAAGGGGAATTTGAAGAATTCAACTTTTTTGAATTTAAATGTAAATTCTTCAAATAGTTATTGTAGATAGTGAACTGATCTCCTGTAGCAGTCTGTATTACAGCGAACTTGAAGACGCCTCTGACTGAAGACAGTCTCATGAAGAGGATGGTTGGTGTTTCCCATCATTTTCCTGATTTTTATGACGAAACAAGAAAAAAACATCTTCAGAAATACAAGAAACAAAACTTTTCTGTAATTATCTTCGTTTGGATTTACTCAAACACATTCAGCCCAAATAAGAAACAATCAGCACCAAATAGTCAGAAACTGAGGGTCGGTCTTATGGTTTATTTATGTTTTCCATCTACAATAATAAATTTTTTTACTTTAGTTTATTGTTGAGCAGGTAAACTTAAAAAATAGGCACAAAATGTTTGTTTCAAAATACGTTTTGCAAAGTGTTGGCCGCCTCTGTTGTAAGAAAATATTTCAAACTGAAAAGGAAACAAATATTTCTGGGTTTATCAGCAGGGAAGACGGAGTCGGACTCGCAGGATGGATGAGCCATAAACGGCTTTCAGAGGAACAATAAGTCAGGAATATGATTTACTCTCATCATTAATTCAACCAGAAGAGGACATGATGAGCACAAACTCCGCTGGAAAACTGCAGCTGTTGTGACATGAAGAAATAACCTGGAATAATAAATAAATACCGACACACATTTATCGCTTCATATGTCTCAGCAATAAAACAGCCAGAAATCAGTGAAACATCCAGTCGGGTTTCTGAGCTCATAACAAACAAACATAAAAAACGGCCTGCAGGTTCTGGGTTTGTTCTGGATTCAGTTTATCACCTGGATGTAACTGAATTAATGTTGAGCGAAGTCTCGACCTTAAAAAATATAGATATCAACTGTCAGGACGATTGTAGTGATTTTACACAATAAATGCTGCTCAGCACCGAGAAACAGCAGCAGCACCTCAGTATTTTTAAAAATAAAACTTCTGTACATTTGCTTTAGTTTACCTGACCTGCATCAAAATGTTCACAAGTGATATCAACAGGTGGATCTATGAGTTTGTAGCTTTATTTAAAATAATTTTTTTTAAAAATTTCACTTCAAAAAAGTCGCAAATTTCCATCAAAAACTCAGAAATTGAGATTAATCTCAGAAAAAATTACTTTTGTAGTTTGAAAAGTTGAAAATTGTCGACATTTGAAACTCAGAAATTTCCAAGAGTTTCTTTTCCATCTTCATCTGCCCTGATGTGCCGTCACAGACTTTTCACGTTTGCTGGTTTTAAAAAAATAGCATCCAGTTTAGGTTTCTTTTGGACTCGATTGAACAAGTTTAGTTTCAGTAACAAGAACAGAATTTGGGTCATTTTCTTTCTAAATGTTTTCTATATTTAGTCAAGTTTAATAAATCAAATAAAAGCTGATTTTGGTGAATCATTTCAGTAAAAGTCTCTGAATAAACATGGTTCATATTTTGTATAATGCAAAAATATTTTGGCCAGAAAAATCCAAATTCTTCTAATTTTCTCTGATACTTAATAGTCTCCCAGGTTTCATCTTTATTTTGATACCAAGACACTGAAATAGAGCTTGTAATTGGTGAGAAAAACCAAATTAGATTTGCGAATGTTACTTTAAACCCTGGTGATGTTTTCGTTGCAAACCTTGAGAAAACTTAACATCAGAGTAGAGAAACCATAATAAAAGCTACCAGAGACGGTAAAAAGCAAGACGACATGATTCAGAAGCATAAAGAAATGATGAGAGAAGAGTGTAAAGATCATTTACGTTTAAATTAAACTTTCACGCTCAATAGAGAAGCCATTAAGATGCCAGGTCATGAAAGCACCTTACCGATAATCAGAGCGTTAATCCTCATGTGTCCAATTAAAGCAAAGCCACGGTTTCAGCTAAAAATACACTGAAACACCACAGCAGACATGCAGGAGTTTCCTGCAGCATCACCGTCGTCACCTCGCTGGGAGCTGAGTAACCGCGTCGTTTCCATGGCGACTGACACACACTGAAGCGCACCTTCATGGAGCCATTGTGGAGTAATTTGACGGTAATTGGTGTTTAATGGTTTGTGCATTAGTGCAGCTGTGACGAATCTCAGAGCCGTGCTTATTACAGCCCGATAAAACTTTCACTGACTTTAGCGATTTTTAAGACACTTTCCAGGCACAGAGACGCTCTGAAGGAGGGGTGCCCAAAGGGCGGACTGGGGCCATTTGTGGCCCTCGGGCTGATGTTGTGCGGCCCCCACCTGGAGCTCAACTATGATGCAAATTCGTCCCGTTGATGTAGATGGAAACTTTTAGTTTATGATTTTTCTTACAATGGAAAATGTAAAGAACACAAAGTGTTTTTATAACCAAGTTTAACAAAAGGTAAAACCATGTTCATTCAGAGGCTTTTACCGAAATGAAATCAGCTTTGATTTCATTTATTAACTTGACTAAACACAGAAAATGATTTGAAAGCAACTGACCCAAATCTTGTTCTTGTTCATGTAAATAAATTTGTTCAATCTTTTTTTCAAAGTTTTTTGGTGGAAATTTATAGCTTTTTTGTAGATAAGAGAAAATTACTAAAATTTACCTAAAAGAAAACTTGGAAATTTAAAATTTTTGACTTTTTTTTTTTTAAAGAAAATTTCTGAGATTAATCTCAGTTTCTGAGGTTTTTTTTAAAAAATTTAGCTACTTTATTTGATTTTAGGTTTCATTTTGTAAATTTCTTTGGCCTGCAAATACTTTTGACTCGTGACAAAAAGTTTGGACACCCCTGCGATATATTGATGAATATAAATTCCAAAAGTTTAAAATTTGACTTTTTGATTTTCTAGAAAGTTTCTGAGGTTAATCTTTGGTGGAAATGTACAACTTTTTTATAGATAATAAATAAATAAATTTAGCAGCTTTGCTGGATTTTAGGATTTTGTTTTGGACAAAAAGTTTGTACACCCCTGCTCTAAAGTCTCTCAGGATGCAGCAGACACCATAAAACCTTTGAAACTCGGCTCTTCTTTCCACATTCTTATCTTAATGCTGATAACTTATCAAGTCAACCTGACTTGTAATCATCTGCTCTTGCAGCTCATTTCAGAAACGATTTTCTCTGCCTCTCTCGGCTCTTTCTGTTTATAGGCCAGCAGACACATGTGCAGGCTCCCCAACGGCTTCAGACGCCATTAAGAATTCATCAGCAGCAAGATGGTGCTGTTTTAATCAAGTCTGTGTGATCTTACTGAAGCATTAAGCCTCATTGAACAAACGACAGAGAGATCCGAAAGCCCGAGATTGGACGAGTGACTACAACTGAACCGAGAAACTTTTTATTTTGTTTTGGTGGCAAAAACTACAGGTGGAAGATTGTTCGATCGTTGATCTTAGGGAATAACAAAGCCATAACTGGAGAAGTTTTTGAAATCCTCTAAGGTGGACGGAGGGTTTGGGAATTTTATTATTTCCTTTCTGTGACTTTGAGTTTCCCAGGAGTAAACACTGTAAGGTTTTTGGCCATAATCATAAATTTTAGGGATATTTTCTAACTCCAAGCTGGAAACACTTCAATGCTCAGGGGATTTAATTGCAGCAGGGGAGGCGTCATCATCAGGCAGATTTTGGAAACTCTTAGCAAGACGAAGATACATAAACATAATGGCTGCTGTCAGGATCGACTCGTATGAGACAGATAATGGAAACATGTCAGACGACGTGAACCAGCTGCTTCCCATCTCCTACCACGATACAAGAAGATACCACGATACCGATACCAAAGATCCCGATCTCCACGATACGGTGAACAGGAAGAGTCCGTAGAACATGGAGGAGCTTCATGAACGCTTAAACATGCTATCAGTGTTTAAGTGGATTTGTAAAGAATACCAAAGGTGAATAACAAAGTTCTGGTGACTGACAGAGTAAACACACGTAGTAAACACGCAGGCTACATGTCCGTCTTAGCTAGCAGAAAAAAGCTACATTAACTAAGCTGGTTTTGCTGATTTTGCACTGATTTAGGGTAGAAAACTCAAAAGTTGTAATCTAGTCATAGCTGTAATGTAGTTATACTGTTTATAAGTTAAAGAGGATTGGAGTTAGTTCAAAGCTCGTGGCTTGTTTGTTGTCATAGCAACTTCATAGCAACTGCCTACCAAAATGGCTGCCAGTTACAAAGATCACAGAAATGTGACGTCACATGAGAAACGTATCCAAATAATCCATTTACTTTAAAGTAACTGGATCAGATTCTGTGTCTGTTCTGATTAAGCCTTCGTTTTGCTGTACAGTGTTTCTGTTCTGACCTCGTACCGCACATGACGTCACGTTGCGTCAGTTTCCTTTTCACAGATCAGGTTTTATCCTGTAAGCCCCAACTAAACTGAAGCCAACACATAAAAGCCGTAAATAACGTACTTTAAACAGCGGCCGTGGTTTTCTCTCAGAAACAATCCCATTTCACGCCAGCGGTCCAACGTCTCCCAGCACTTTCCATACGTCCACAAGCTTTTATCACTAATTTATTAGTCTGAAACAGCAGCAGGATGAATGGCTCCCACATGTTTTTCACTGAGTAGATTAACAGCAAGCTGTGACCTTCTACTCATGGACAGTACATGCAAGTTGAGGCAATTTATTAAATGTTTTACTTAAAGTTGATGTACAATTTGTCCTCTTGATGTTTCTGATATCAGGATGTAAATCAGGAAATGGTTTAAGTATTTTAGGTTATTTCTATTTCCCCATCTTTGATGTTTTTGGTTGATTTTAGCTGAACAACCAAAGCCTTTTATGCAAAACAACCAAAATATTTTTACCATTTTTAAGCTTTTGGCGTTTAAATAGACATCATCACTCCATTTTGCCTTTTTACTGGTTTTTCCTTTTTCTTTACTAGTTTTAACCACTTTAAACAACTTATAGGCAGCAAGGATGGCTGAAAACATTATGAACTGTCTGTTTATATTTAAAAACTTGCATTTGAATGCCTTGGACTGAAGCAAACATCTTAATGACAGGATGGATGTTTACTTACTGCTTCACCAGTTATGAAAATATTCATTTTAACAGCATGAAATTTCAAATAAACATCCATATTTTTACTGAATTTATGCATAACCAATCCTAATTATCCCACATGGAAAACAACCAATAGTCCATCTAAACTTAGTTACCAAACCAACCAACATTTCATCAATTATTATGTTTTACAGCTCATCTTTGCAGACTTGTATCAGAAGGCGTTAATCAAACTGCAAAGGGAACAGATTTTAAGAGCTATCGATCAAATCCAAGTTGTGAGATCAAAAGACTCGTTTCGTGTTCATTTCATCTCAGCGGGATCAGAGCAAACCGATCAAACGTGTCCCTGAACTTTGTTTAAAGTGAAGCAAATTATCGGAAAGTTCTCAAAAACTTTCAGGGTTAAAACAGAATATTAGAGTTCTCAAACAGGTACATGTGTGCTCAGAAAAAATAAAGGTCATCATTTTTACGTGCAATATAGAAGTTGGTATTTGAAATGTGAGTATTTCCTACGGGGTTTCTGCAGGTTTCACCAACTCAATTTTAAGGCTTTTTAAGACTTTTAAGGCAGTTACAAATCTGTATTACTAAAAAAAACTGTACAAAAGATATTCATATTAAACCACTGCAAAATATTAATACGTGAATCCTAAAATTCTCCAGCCAACCAAACATTACATTTTTGGCAACTCCATTTGATGACTGCAACTTGATATACTGTGGCTCTAATACGTAATATGTTTCAGCTCTTCACCTCGTCTCTTCAGCTGTCCGCAGACCGAGTCCTGTCATCTGCTGTAGCTCTTATTGCTGCTGAATCGGGAAGCACTTTAGAGCACTGCAGAAACACTCCTAACTTTTATCTGCAACAACAGAAACTGCATGGTAAAATAAAGAGAACAAGAAGCTGTTTGAGTTCCTGCATAAAGCAGATTGAACAAAGGCACGAGGAGAAGCAGGGAGAGGGGAACATGGTGTTTATTTTAGTAATGAGCTCTTGTCTTCACGGTTTCCATTTCCAGCTGGTTCTTTTTGTTCCTGTGGATGCATTTCATCTGCAAACTGCCAACTCGGGTCAAAAGAAAATCTCCTTTCTTGGATAAGTCCGATGACAGAAATAGTTAGAATATAGCTGCAACACTTTTAGGTTCAATTTTTCAGATTTATTTTCACTAGAGATGAAATAATTATTTTTCAAAAATATTCAGAGTCTACTGAGACGGAGTCTTAAGCTTTTATAACCATTTTCACAACTTTTTCTTTTCAACTCTTTTCAGTCAGAAGAGTTGGATTAATTTCCATACAAAAACTCAAACTCGTTAAGAAGAAAAAACATCTGAGACGCTGTTGAAAGTAGAAAAGTTAAGGCATCTGGATCCCCTAATTTTGGAGTCAATGCATAAAACAACGATCAACAAGTCTGCAGGTCAAATATCTGCAAATTCTGACTATTTATGTGGTGCTTTATCAAGTGAGAAGAAGGACATCAAGAGAAATGGTTTCAAAGAAGCAGACTGGAGATCTAACAAACAGGTACACCACCCAGTGTTTTAAAATGCTTTGTCATGAGCCCAGTCTACCTGTAAAACCCAGAAAATCGCAAAAACTCAAATTCAAAATACTAAAATTCAGAGTTTGATGCATAATCTAACTCTGATCTATAATCAAACTCTGATGCGGAGCAAAAAACAAACAAACTGGTCTATCTACAAACCTCAGTCTCAGTTCGTTTGAGGTGAACTCTGGTGCGGCTCGAATGCATTTGTGAATGGCATGCAGACTGGAAACCACTCCAAAAGCAGGAAGCAGACTACAGTGCAGGGCATTATGGGTAAGTACAACCAAAATAAACATGCTAATCTAGCGTTAGCAGGAGAAATTACTTGTCTTTAAGCAAAACAAAATAGAAATCCTGCAACCGCTGAAATCTGACAACACTCTATTATTGTTAGCATTTTATGAAGAAGGAAATTGCATTCATGTCTTAAGAGGTTTTACTGGCATGCATGTTCCTCAGTAGGCCTTGGTGCAGCGCCCCCACAGGTGAGGAGGTGAACAGGCTATCCAATTAGCTTGGTTCGTTTGACACAGTGAAATAGAACCACACCAACTCAAAATGCAACAAATGTTTCAATTTTGGTCCCGAATCAAACCGAGTCTACCAGGTGTGAAAACAGCCCAACTGTGAAAATAAAACTGCACATTTTATATGTCTGCTGAACGTTTTGCAGGAAATGTAACATCAAGCGGATGACAGAGACAGCAGTGCAGACACACTAATGATCCCGTGTCAGCAGGGTGTGGCCAACAAGCCGCAGACGGAGCAGAGATTCGGAGCCCTGCAGTTATCGACTTGCTGAACTATAAAATGAATCAGGCAGGTGGTTCAAACGGCAAAACTCAGAGGGTAGAAATTCAAATTTGCACCATGTGGTCAAAATGAAAAAAACAATCTAGGATGGAAACAGTCAAGCGTGAGCACCTGGATATTTGGAACAACTCCGACATTACTTCCTCGTTTTTATTCAGGAACTTCCAGCATGTTCTCAACGCAGTGTCGCTATTTTAGTTCATAATTCAGCCAAAACTTTAATATACACTGCATGGGAATCCAGCTTGAAATCTGTACTTCCATCTCATTTTTTATAAAAGTCCTTACATTACCAAACCTTTGTGAGTTGTTGTTGTTGTTTTTTTTTAATTTAAAGTTAAGATATAGGTGCTGGAATGTTACCAAACTTGATTGATTGTTCTTTATTCCAGTCGTTTGTATTCATGGCAAAAGAAACATTTTTATTGCATGACTTTTGGTTTTTACAAAAACAGATCCCACTGTTACATTTATTAAATGAAACAGAATATGGAAACATCGAATGGGAGACTTAAACTCTGACATAAATCAGGTACAGAAAAAAAAACAGACCTACTCCCGACTATAACCCAAATTAAAACTTACATCACACATTGGCTTCGTGTATAAATGCATTGAGAGGCTTTTTTATGATGCAGCTGTAAATGTTTTTAATTTTAATAGCCGTCTTTCTGAATACCTGACCCAGTTTTTGTGTCTCTTTTGTAGTCTGTTTTTAAAAAGCCGGAGGGTTTGGGTTGAGCAGCGTTTCCACACAGCTTCAAGTTTCTGGAGCTTTTAACAGATTAAAGTTACTTTATGCTGCAACATTAAAATGTTAAACTACTCGAGAAAAAATACATTTATTTTATTTAATCTTTAAAATATTACGACTTTAAAGGTGACCTATTGTGCTTTCTTGAATAGATTATGATAGGTCTATATAAAACATATTTACTTCTGCACAAAATTATTTTTAGATAATGAGGTTTTAGTCTGATCTGTTCTATTTTGTTTTAGAGCCTCTGTCACTTTAAATCCAAATAATCCACTGACGGCCACGCCCCCACCAACTCAACATTTACACTTGCATGTGAAAATGGCTGCAAACGGATGCGCAATGATTCAAGAGTACATCTTTGAAAAGCAGAAGTGGCACCTCCTGAACAACCAACAAGAATGCAGCAAGTGGTTTCTGGATGGAAAGTCAACAACAAAATACTTCTCTTTTCTAGTAGCGGTAAAACCAGATGACCAAATGTGCTGGGACTCAGCTTTGGTTGCTAGGTAACAGGGCTAGGCGTCCCTGGGGTTGCTAGGTAACAGGCAGTGCCAGTTGATTCATAGCGTTACATTTGGAAAGCTTTTGAAACAGCTCATTTTCCAGACACCAAGTAACATCAACCAATGCCATTGATTTTATTTAGAAGCAATTTATACTTCCAAAATGGAAGTATAAAAATTTACCAAATCTGAATTTTGCATAACAGGACCCCTTTAAACACAACTAGCAGATGAGACGGATCAACTTCCGCTTCAATATTCATCTCCACTTTTAACACATCAGCTCAGAGAAGCTGTGAAGCTGGCAGTGTTTACCATCCGCATTAATTAAGAAACTTAATGACTCAAACAGAGAAGCCATCAAAAGTAAACTAACATCATCCGAAATGTCAGGGATCTTCAGTGTGTGGCTAAAAGTCACCCAGCCAAACCGGATTCCTGCAGCGCACATAAAAGCTTCTTCAAGTCGAGATTAAATATTTAGAGAGAAAGAAAACTTAAAATTAATATTTCAACCCCAAAAGCCCATTTTTACTCAGTTTGATGCAACTCTTGAGAAGGAGAGATTGATATTGTCAGCAGGTGATGTACAATACATCAAACCAGGCAAGATGTTTGCATAAATGATGCATTAAAAGCCCTCCATGTGTAACATGACAGCGTGGAGATCAGCTGGAGTTTCATGCTTTGTTTTCTGCAGCCGGCTTATAAACCCTTCCCAGGATCCTGCAGCAGTTCAACCATCCCTGAAATGCAACTCTGGTCAAGTTTTAAGGTCTATACTCATCTCTACCATCCAGAAAATCTCATTAAAGTAGAAAATATATAGTCCATATGTTTGTTAGACCCAGCAGATTAACTACATTAACTGTATTTCCACATACGTAAATCTCTTTATGAGGACGTTTGCTGGTTTTAAATCACATTTAGGTGCTTTGTCTTTTTTCCTTTTGGGGAGCAAATCCATGGCATCTGCTGCTAGACACTCACCACTGTTGGGAAGCTCAGCTTAGAAATTAAACTAGTTAGAATTAAAGTGAATCCATTAAATAACGTAAGAGTAGTTTAACTGCATTTAGTACAAAAAAAGACACTGATTTTTACGACTGAAATATTTGATGAAATTTTCATTTCCTGAAGTTGCAAAGTCCAAAACTTTTCCACCATATTCAACATTTTTTTAGATGCACTTTTATTTTATGTTATTTCAAATCTCTGACTCATGTTTTGTTTTGCAGAGCTGAAGTTTTTAACTAAAAAAATGGACCATATTCAAAATAAAAGGAAGCAGAAGTCAAAGATAATAAAAGATTAACTGGAAAGACACAAAGCTGCAGAAAACTTTAATCACTTTCTGATATTTTTGAAAAGGACTTTAAACTGTGAAGGAAAAGTTTTCTGGTTTGGAGACACAACCTTCCAGTAAGAATATTTAAACAAGTAAGTCTGGCATTGGGATTTTATTGGCTTTTGAAATATTGAAAGGGGAAATAAACTAATAATTTTCTCCTGAAAGGCTGAAATCTAAGAGTATGTGAATTATTTTCACCATTTCAACATCTAGTGACCAAAACTAAGTAATGAGCCAGCTTATAGCAGTGAGATCCATTCAAAGTCTTGATCATAAATGTAAATAAAAGATGACCTATATGGCAAAATATAACAAAATATTCACATTAAACTTCTGCAGGTTTTTGCTAAATCTGGTAAAAAGTTCATAAAGTAATCCAAGACTTTAATAAGAACAGTTAAGGTCTCAGATCACACAGAGACAGGGGGTACAGAGGTTAATATGAGTTTTCTTCCCTTTTATCATTGTTGTGGATAAGAACACCATTAATACGCTTCACTGGATTCAGCTGGTAATCAAAAACAGCCTTTTCAACAGAGTGGGCCTGAATTAAACTGCAAGCTGCATGACTTCCACAGAAACTGCAATAAAAGAACAAAGCACTCACAGTTTATTCACTCAAGGTTATACGGAGAGCACATCTCTATGCACCGAACATTAACTGGTAATCTTTCCTCATGACGCTGCAGCTCCGCTCTGCTACAGAGGAAAACAGACAACGGCAAACACACAAAAGCTCCAAACAGGTGATCCACTTCCTCACCAGCTCACTGCTTACTGTGCATCTAAGTAGGCCAGAGTGTTAGCATTTAGGTGGGAAACTA